>NW_028186389.1:214912-407620 GCF_003343005.1 Rhea americana
CCCCCCTCCCGGTGCCCCCTCCCCCACCTTCCGTTCCCGCCCGGGGCCGGACGCGGCTTCTCCCTCCTCCTCCTCCGCCTCAGCCCAGCCGCCGCCGCCGCTGCTTCCCCGCCGCCGCCTCCTTCTTCTCCCGCTTCATGGAGCCATGGGCCGGGGCGGGGCTCTCTGGAGAAGCGGGCCCGGCGGGCGGGGGAGGAGGGCAGCGCCCGCCGCAGCCAGGCCGGGCGCCGGGCTTCCCAGGGCCGCCGGGCAGCGCGGGGAGCTGGCGGACTGGAGCGAGGCCGGGGGAAGGTCCGCCGCTATCCCGGCAGCCTCCTCCCTGATAGTGAGGTAATGAGGGAAAAATGTACACAGTCCGCCAGCCTCCCGTCGGCCCCGCGGAACCAGCCCGACCATAGAGAAGGGAGGACAGTCTTCCCTCCCCCGAAACCATAGATGTCGCGGACTTCCGCTCCGGGTCGGCCGTCGCGCGCGGGGGCCGGGCTCCCTCCCCGTCACGTGACGCGGCGCACGTGCGAGGACAAACACTCCCGGGAGCGCGTGGGAGGAGTGCTCGGCGCGCCGCGAGCGGGAGGGGCGCGGGGCTCCCCCGCCCCCAGCTGTGTATGACACCCCCCCGGAAGGGGGGGGGCGGGAAGACACCCTCACGTGGCTGGGGGGTGCCGCTCTGCCATTGGCTAGCGCGTCGTAGTGTCACTCTAAGGGGGTGGGGTGTACGGACGCATCCATTTCGCAGTTCAGCGCGGGGAAGCCCCGCCCAGCCTCCTCCTCCCCCCAGGTCGGCCAGCTGTGGTCGGTGCCAACGGCGGCAGCGCGCGCTGCCAACGGCCACAGCCGCCCCGCCTCCATTTTGTGCTTGGCGAGCGCTGAGAGAGCCTGCTCTGCCCTCACTCTCCATTCATAAAACCAGCACAGGAGGTTGCTCTAACGACTGTAGAAGCAATGCCAAGGAGGACCCTGCCTAAGCCTTTATTTTTACATGTTAACATAAAACTCACATAATCTACTCTCTGCTGATTTATAAAGCAGCAGCAAGTCCCAGAGGAAAAAAAGCTATACTATTAAGAGTTGGTGCAAATAGCAATAGAGAGTAGGCTAGAACTGCACACAAAAATGACTTTCTTTCATTTTCCTCTAGCATGAAAGGGGAGGGAGAGGTTCTGATTACTCAAGGGTAAAACAGTGAATAAAAATCTATTCAGCTATTTTTCTTAATTCAAGAGTAAGCATTCTACACATTCAAACTCTAGCTGTTCTCCAAAGGACAAAGCCTCTGCCCACTGTAAGCTGGTAGAAGCTCTTTGGGATTGTAAAAATGGATTATGGCCAATTACTTACATCAGGAATTGTACAAAGAATAGAGAAGATGCAAAAACCAAACAATTAGACAAATGCAGTCAAATTTTAGTGATTTTTTTTTCTAAATTACTACTGAATAGAAATTCAGTGTCCTAGTGCTGTGAATACACAGATTACTACTACCCATGATGACTTTGCTTATGCTCCCTTATATGTTTGAAACACCAGCTCCTGTAAAATTCTAATCAGGTTACTCCAGAAATCTTATTCAGAAGAGTCAGATGAAAGTGTCCTAGAATAAAGATTTAAGAGCATTTTTTTTTTGACTTAAAGCATTATTATGCTTTAAGGGCAAAACAAGTACACCTGTAGTACTTGAAAGAATCCTTCACCTTCCCCTCCCCCCCATACCATTTACTGAAAATAAGCTAGGATTTCCTCCAAAAGCTCTTTACCGACAGTGAAAACCAGTTCTGACCTCTACAAGAGACAACATGATAGCAGTGAATCAAGTACTTACAGCCTGTCTATGAAACTGGGACTCAAGGTCATCATTAGCAATGTCACTGTTGTATTAACATTACAGTGTAAAACAGTACTTGACCAGGCTTGAGCATTCTGTAGCACTGAAGGCTAACACTTCCTGAAGCACAAGAAACACAAGGTGATAAACAATGAATTTGATTCTCCCCTTTCAATTGCTTACCTCTTGCATTTCAGTCTGCACTGTGCTGAAGTCTCTTGCATTTCAACACACAAGTGTGCATATCCCCACCACCCGGGGCTTGAAAAGTTTTAGTGATATTCTGATGTTTTCTTTCTTCCAGCCACAGAAATTAACAGCTCATGTATCATCATTACCTGAAAAACCTACTAATTGTAAAATATAATTATTTAAAAGAGTAAAAATAGAACTAATATGAAAACTGATTTGACCACCTTTATAAAAATCCAAGGTTAAATGCACACGGGATGGGGGAGAATCCATCCTGCAATTTTAGGAGTTAAAACAGGAGTTAAGTTGTCCTTCTGCAGCAAGAGGCTGACCTCTTTCCTATATCCCATGTCTCCCTAAAAGGCTTCTTTCAAGGCTTTCATTTGAGTTTGCACATTGAATGCTTCACTAGTAAAGGTATACAAATTGCTTATGTACAAAAACCTCCAAGTCCTTTATTAATGTTTTCAAGATGTATGTGGTACATACAATTAACATCATACTAGCTACAGGAAGTACTCTGCTGCAAGAGGTACTTCGAAACAGATATCCCAGAGCACCAACATAGACACACACAGAGACACTACAAAAATCACTTTGAAATGATTCCCCGTACGCTTTTTTTCTTTTAAATAGACAGCTAGGACTTCTGAACCATTGGAGATTCTAAATGTGGCAGATGTAGTGCAGTGGCACTGGTTTAGAGAAGGCTACTTCAGACACTGGAAGGTCAGAAGAACAACTGAATAGAGTAACCAAAAGTGGTGTGATTTTTCAATGCTTTGAAGCACGGGTGTCTGGGCTGACCTCTATGTGTCAGCTTCTCAATGTCCCTTGTAGAGTTTCCTGTATATACACAAGGTGTGCATACACTGTAACTTACCCCTAAGCTGCAAAACAGGAGGGCACAGTCCACCACACATTGCATCACTAGTTCCAATTAGTAGGCACTGACACATCAGGAGGATTAAACAAATGGGACTGTGAAGAGTTTAAAAAAAATGGATGAGCCTGAGAGAAATCTTTGTTCATTATGACAGATCAGTGACAATCCCTTCAGGTCACCAGGCTTCACATGTCCATCTGTTGCCATCTGTTCCCTAAACTCACCCTTTTTATTCAGATGCTCTGCTTAAAAATAAACCCAAACTACAAAAAGTTTCAACTCCACTCTGTACATGTTTCTCTATTTCCAGAGTCGTCATTCTGGCTTTAAACCTTCTCCTTTCGCTTTAATTTGGATACTTTTTTGACAGTTCCATTCTTGTTTAGAAGCTTCAAAACACGATCTTTGTGATCCAAGACCTTTAGCATGGAGTCTCGAGCTTCATTGATTTGATCCATCACCAATTTACACCTCTGCATATTCCCCTGAAATGAAACATCATCATTAACAGCAGAGTGTCTAGTCTAAGCAGTCATTTTACCTTTTTATAATACCACCTTTAGATGATGAGACTTGAAATACAGGAAATGTACCTTTTTTTTTTTTAAAGTCATCTCTAGCTCTCATTAACTGCAATAGGAGATTTTGTAATTAAGGATAAAGCAAATATGTTGGGCTGAGAAGCTAAACCACAGGAACCTACCTGTATCAGTTCATTTATTCGATGCAAGTCATCATCAGTTGCTGCTTTTTTCTTAGGAATGAGTCCCTCCTGTAGGGCAGTCAGTCTCTCATACACATCATGCTCCAGGTTAGTCTAGAAGACATCAGCACTTATGAAAAGGTTTATCACCAGGCCAGAAAACATTTGCCCACATTAAAAAACTACACAGCAAAGATGATGATACTCTGTTCCCCTCTCAGCTGCTCATGTTAGTCATTCAGAAGATGGAGCCTTTGATGTAAAGTGTGGCACTATTCTTCTTACTAACATCCTGTTTACAGGATTGCTCCATTTCTGAACAAACATGGAACCTAACCAGAAGTGCTTCCCCTTTTTCTCACAATACTATTCCAGGAATGCAGAGGTTTTGGGGAGTTTGGTGCTAGAATGCAGAGCACCTACCTCACCCCCAACCTGAAACAGAAGCATCCAGGAATGTGGATCAGTGCTGCCTCCTCAGATCAGCCGCACCATCCCAAACAGACGCTTCTTCAGACCTGTGCATCAGCAGGAGGGAGTTGCCAATTTTGATCATCTGTACAAAATACATCAGCTCTTATGTCTGGATCAAAATCAACACTAAGTTTTCAAGCCACTTACGCCACATTCCTGAGAAAGGGGAAAGCATGTCCCACTCCCTTTGGGCACTATATACCAGTTTTTCTGGTATCCCAGTGTCAGATGAGAATGTATTGAGCTTGCAAAAAACCATCCTGCCTTATAGTACTTTGTATTCCCCAACGTTACAGGAGGCTGGCAAGTCACATTCACCTACCAGCTGTAGTAGCTGTGCCGCACAGAGATGGACCTTCCAACCTTGTGCACGACAGGATACACCCTTCTGATTGGCAATCTCTTGCAGCATGGCCTTTTTCTCTTCTGTCTCCAAAAAATAGAGATATGTTATTTATACTAAGAACAGAGGCCTGCCACATTCCTGTGAACAAAAATATTAATCCAACTCCCACTCTCCACAAGTCCTAATAAATGTGGATGAGTGACTTTTTGATTCAGACAGTAAAATACCTGCATATCTGCCACCTATGTGAAAGCTGCTCTCATTTATCAGCAGATCTGGATTTCCAAAAAGAGAAAGTTCTACCCAGTAGAACTAGCCCCAATTATCTGGTAATTCTGTATTTTCATGTTTTAAAAATGCACTGATCAGCGCAGGGTTTGTCTTATACTGCTGAAATACATGTCTGCTCCTGGATGTTTTTACACAGTTGCAAAAACCCATTCAGCTTAGATGCTTAAGAATTTTAAAAGATTAGCTAAAAAGCCTAAAAACAGTGGCTGATTTCCATTTTCCTCATCTTAGAGAGATCTTTTTTTTAAAAAAAGAAGACCCATTTGTTAGTTGACAATACTTGTTATTCTAAATCCAGGATGTTTTGTTAGGTAGTAAGAAAAAAAACAGAGTAGTAGCATATTACTTTTTAAGTAGTTTTTTTTTATCTTTGCAAGTAAGACATTTCTCAATAGCTGTAATGTATATGTTTTTTCTCTTGCAAATTTATAGGTAATTCTAGTATGGCCAGTCTTTCCTTCTTGTCTCCGCTGTCTTGAGAGTTGGAGAGAGATTCAGGCAACATCTAGCTAAAAAGTCTTATTAGCTCACTTCATCAATTCTTGTTTCTGAACTGCAAGAGAAATCTATTTGTAAAGTCACTTGTTAGCCTTAGCTAGCTAAGAATGCTCCTAAGACACCATTCCCTCGTGCACTAAAGCAGTTTATCCAGGATGATCGAAAACTCCAAATTACAAGACAACAACTGACCTTTAACCCGGACGTCACTGTATCTCTGAAAGTGGTGATAAGCAGCTTTCCAGGGATTGCGGTAGTGACGGAGCAATGTGATAGGCGGCCTTGGACGCACAGGAACATACCTTACACCTTCTTCATCTAGAAAAAGGTCCAGGAAGAGTAACTGTGAGCATTTAGTAAGTAGGGGAAAAGTAGGAGATTGTCATGACCCAGTAATTACAGCAAAGGATCAGTGATCATTACTTCATACAAAAAATGCCCTATGAGTTGAGAAAGGTCATGTCCCCTGAACATCAATATGTGAAGACTAGGTATTTAGATTCTGTATGATTTTTATTTCTGAAGTGGGGAAAATGACTGAGCACATTCTCTGAGAAAGAAAGGGAAAAGAGAATGTGAACATCTGAGTGGAGGGAAAAAAAAATCGTTAGAGATGACATTACCTATATACTCCTTTGGAGGAGACTTGCGCTTTTCTGCCTTCACCAGCAAACTTTTGGCAGTGGATTTCTCATCATCAGTGCTATTTGTTTCCATCATGTCCCCTTCCTCTGTGGAGATCACATGCTGCTGCTTACGGGGTTTCTTCCTTGGGGAGGCACCAGGTGGTAAATCACTCTGTGGCATTGAAAGGTTGTTGGCCAACAGTGCCAAAGATGGAGACACGGTACTTGTAGTCAGAGGAGGGACTGCTGAAATCCAAGAAAGAAAAAGAACACAAACTGTCAGTAGTATAAAGGTACTACTGTTGTTTGAGCATTGTCTCCAGAACAGCAGTTGCTGTTCAGTGCATTGTGAGGGGTGTGGATTTCATTGTAGGTGCACTTTAGCCCATGTGTGTACAAGGTTAGACATTAAGCCAGGAACAATCATTTGAACCATGCCTATACCCTGAGATTCTTCATGTCTCATGTACAAGAGCATAAAGAGTGAGAACGGGGAATTAATTCTCCCTCAGTTCCTTCACCTTTTTAAGCTGAATGTTACAAAAACAAATCCACAGTAATATCATTATGAGTTACTGTACAGAACGATGTCTGTCCTCTGAATCTATGCCAGTGTGGATCACAGTAGATAGCAAGCCAAGTCCCTTTTGCTATGTAGGTACAGAGTCACATGCAGTCAAACAGGGACTACAGTACTCTCCATGCAAGAGTCTACTCAGATTGCCAAGTCAACAGCACCAGTAGGTGGTCAGTAGGTTACTGCACAAGTCATACCCCTCTGAAGCTGGGCAGCAGAGTGACAGGTAGCCTGAGGGAACACTCCAACACTTAGAGGAGAGAAAGCTCAGTCAGCAGCAACTAAGGCAAGTATGGCACAACCCACAGCAGAAAATCCTTGGGATGAGATTGTTGAAAATTTGGCATATCCCACAAAGTCAAGAAAAGAACCCTGAGAGCTTAATTATATCTGGCTGTACTCCAGAGATACCTGAAGCAAGCAGCTTCTTCCATTGTAGCTTCAGGGAGAACGACGAAACAATCAAGTAAAACAGAACTTTGATACCACATTACCTATCATTTTGTCACAGTTTAATCTGAGTGCTGAGATCCATAAGGACTTTAAGTTTACTGATCTTGGCTGATGGCAACAATGATCAACTTGGATACCAAGACAATATACTGAATATTCAAGTTCAAGAGAAAATATCTGTGAACTGCAGTAGTGCCCTATTAGGGTCCTAGACTGGTCACTAATTCTTCACACACAAGGAGGCCCTTGAATCTGAACATGAGGACTTACAGAAAAACTGAAATTAACTATACACATTCATAATATACTGGCACTGCTGCTGAGTGGTTTTCTCAGTAAGTAATTCATGCAGAAGCTTGGAGTTGGATCACTTAAGCATGAACAAAGCAGTAGTCCCAAATAACAAGTGATTTCATGAAAAACTGATGAAAGGACAAAGCAGTTTCAAACAGGCAGGAGTCTAGCTGCTACTCTGCAACTCTTGTTATTTGCAACAGGAACTGCCTCATGGACATTACAATGTCCTTTACTCCTAGGAGTCAGGAACTGATCTCAAATTCATTAAAGGAGTCCCAACTTAACTATCAACTAAATCTTTGTTTTCCATTCTCTTTACTGGGCCATTAAGACTTCATATTCTATTCACATAGCACTTCATATCCCAATCACATCACCAAAACCAAGTCCGTTTTACCTACTGAGAAGCAGCAGTTGTGGGAGGGGGGGAAACCTCATGAGAAATTATTTCTCATAAGGGGAACAGGAACCCTTTGACTGGTATTCTGTGCTACCATGGAAGACAGAACTTCAGTTTTAGGATGGGTGTGTTGAAATCCTCCTAGTTTCCCCAAGAGAGACAAAGAAAAGCACAATTTGATGCTGAACAACAGCCTACCAGATACTGGTCGCATTATGTCCATAGGTTCCACTTCCTCTTTGATCTTTATCTCTGGTACTGCAGGACCCAGCACTGCTGAAAGGGCACCACTCATGGTTGATGGAGGAGCAGGTGCAGCCACAATCGTAGTAGAAGTTGGCGGGGCGGCTGGCATGGCTCCTGGAATGGTGGACAGAGCAGCAGTGGGCTGCGACGTGGGACTGGCGGCTGCGATAATGGTTGGAATGGCAGAAGGGGGCTGCTGGGAGGTAGGGGGCACCGCAATGGTGGGCTGCTCGCTGCTCTGATTAGACACTGCCTCCATAGACACAGTGACTGGAGTGGCCATGGACACATGAATTTCAGGTTTCGGCTTGGCACTGTAACATAAAAACACTCACTAAACATCATGGCATCAGTGCCTTAGAGTACTGTTGTCATGACTTTCTACCACAAACAAAATTAAGGAGCCATGCTGGATTCAAGACTATCCATTTTCTCCTGCCCCAGGAAGTAACACCTAGCTCATTCGTGTGGAACACAACAAGAGACTATAATTTCAGTTTTAGTTTCACTTCCCCCCCCCCCACCTCTTTTGAGTCCCTTGTATTTGTTACAGATGCTGTTTTCTTCCACTCACTGTAACAAGTGAATCTCATGACTAACTCCAAATAAATTCAGAATGCTCCTGAAAGTTGCAAAATACTTTCAGTGTAACCAAGACGAATTTTTACCCAAAGCTTTTCTGCGCCATCCTCTGCTTCACAATAGCTTCACTATAGCTAATTGTTTCAAAACAATACACACAACTGGAGTAGAAGCTCCATTTTAGCCCTTTCAGCATTAATTTCTAAATCATATAGACTTAAGAGTTTGAGGCATATCCTTTAATGCAATGTCAGGTTTTCCCCCCTTTTGAAAGCTGACAACCACACCTTCTGAAGGACTATTGCGCCGGTTTCATGACAGCAGAGCTAGTCAAGTCTGTTCAACAAAGGTGTTGCCCTGACACACTGAAAACAGATCCTTCAATTTCCCAAAAGAAAGGATGCCATTTTAAAAGCCAAAGAATGCAATCAAAAAACAAGGTAAGAACATTATCATGCAGTTGGTTGTTTCTTAAAGTCTTACCCAGCAGGCCTTGGTGATCCAGATGTGCTTCGCATAGTACTCTCCACACGCGTGCTAGCTACTTCAGGAGGCTGAGGAGGAATTAAGCTTTTTCGGACTGCCAGCCTGTAAGAGGAAGTTTAGATCTGTCTCTCTGATGCAGAGATAAATAACACAGAGCCAAGCAATCCACTTTCTCTTGTCAAAGCTAGAATGGGAGGTATATCTGTATCGTTCCCCAATATTCTCTGAGTGACTGTGACCTATTATAGAGGATCTCATTTTGCCTTTTCAAATAAGCCTTTTTTTTCCCCTCTTTTTTTTTTCTTTTTTTTTTTTAAGATAAAGGACTAATTGCTCTGGCTTAGTCTCACCCAGGTTTAGGGCTTCTCCAGGAATGCTGCTTTTACGTTCATCTTGCCAGCCAAAACTCCTTCTTGAGACTGCCAGGCTCCAACAGTGAACAACGAGAAGTTGGGCCATGCCACTGTCCTCCCCTGCTATCACAAGAGTAAGCAAACCACTCGAAACTACACAGTGCCTAGATGGACAACTGCTTCGTTCAGTTGGTCTGGACTGTGTAAAAGCCCAACTCCAAGACAGCAATCACTGAATGTGGATGTTAAAGCACAGTGCTCAGTACAGCAAAGTATTTTTGTATTTTTGAGACTACTCTGTCTCATGTGGGGCTGGAAGTGAAAATGTTCAAAATAATCAACCTTTCAAATGGAAAAATTCTTTAGTGATCTCTCTGCTTCTTTAGCTTATGTTTCACTTTTAAGGCCTGCAGTTTCTCTGCCTTAAAAAAAAAATCTACTCAAAAACAATTTTGTTTGGTCTCACAAGGCATATTAAATCCAAACCTTTTCAGCTGTCGTTAGGAGAAAATGGATTGCCAATTCTAATGCTTTATCTTGCCTCTTTATTCAGGCATTCAAAATTAGACAGATAACAGAATATTCTAAGAGTTTTAAGTTTCTCCCTCCCCTTTTCCTAATCAGACTACACAGCAGAATATTAATCCCATCCATTCTACTTCTCCATAGATCCTTCCAAGAAAAGCAGAGAAAACAAAGCATGGAATTCTAATTTTAGTAGATTATGAGCTCTTTGTTTTTATTAAACTATGCAAGAAAATCTCAAATCCATTTTCCCGTCAAAAGGTCACTTCCAAGTGTAAGAGACAAATTCTCCTTCTTCACATCCCATTGCTAACAGAAAGAGGAAACTATAACCCCACCCTGGTAGAAAAGCGTTTCACAGATCAGCAGGTCACTCTCAGGCACTGCTGACTGAATAATCTTCTACAACTTTTCACATCACTGCTGAAACTGTTCCATTTAGCTGGACTAAACTGCACAGAAACATCATTTACATTTCATCACCAATCCTACTCACCCATCTGTGGTTGGTTTCTTCCGGAGAATGCTTGGGCGTGGGGAAGAGCCCTGGGCTGGTGCACTTGCACTGGCAGTTTGGCTATGGGTTTGCACAACTGTAGTCGCTGCAGAAGCTGTATTGAATGTGTTGCTAATAGGATTGGCTACGATGGTGGCTCCATCTGCCAAGACTACTGCTGGGAAGGATGGACATTGACACAGGACAGGGAAAAGGGAACAGATACAGAGAAGAAAAAGCCGCAGTTAAAGAAATATGATGACGAAGCAGGTGTTTGCAGAGCACATGCTGTCCGTGCTCCCCTTATTCCCTCAATCTTTAACTGTAGCTTTCAAGCCACTTTGTAAGCGATACCTTTGCTACAAAGCAATTTGATAACTGAACCTTCCGTAGGACAGACGGAAACTACTCCCTGCCTAATGACTGTTGCTAGGGAAATACTCTTTTCCAGATGAAACGGAAAAGGCAGACATCACTAGGGAGATCACCAACACAACTGCGTCAATGGGAAAACACTCCTAGTAGAGTCTACGTGGCAATACATGCCACTTGTAAGCAAGCACTCGTCAGCTGTGTTTACATTCTGATCTTCTGCCAAGGCTGTTTGGCCAACTCAGCTACCAACTGATGCAGAGTATTTAGACAGTCAGGAAGACACCACATGACACATCTGCCAGCTTTGCTAGCAGCACATTCTCTTTGCAGTCATATCCTCTTTCTTCAGTAAGCTGTTGGGATTTCACTGGACCAATCATTTTTCAGACATGAGGGTTTCTAGCACAGTCCAAGATCATGTTACCAACTGCTGAAGGTACCTGGCCAGATTTTTTGATTGCTACTGTGATCTAAAGCGTAGCTGGAACAGTTCACAAAATGTCATGCTACTTGCAACTAACACTTCCCACAAGGGTTTACTGAAGAGAATTATTTGATCTTTGGCACTGTCAGGCTTTTCAGGTGAAGTAACCCTTCCAGTGCCACCCAAATACACCAACCCCACACACTTAAAATTAAGAAATAACATCAGAGGCAAAGAAACTTTGCTGGCAAAACATATATATAACCATATTTAACACCCGTTACTGAGCCACAACGACCATAAAAAGATTGTTTCTCAGAGGATAAAAGAAAAACTTAAGCCTAAACACCCAGTAGACAATCTGAAGTTCAACTGGTTTGACCAGGCCCAAAGCAGGGACCCTGCTGATGACATTTACCTGAAGTCTTTGTCTCTGTTTGTGGTTGCTGAGCACTGATCGGCGCTGCCTGGAGCCCCTGCGTGCCAATAGGCGCAGTGGGGTGCAGTCCCTGTGTCCCAATTGGTGCTGGCTGAATCCCCTGGGCACTGATGGGTGCTGGCTGGATCCCCTGGGCACTGATGGGTGCTGGCTGGATCCCCTGGATGTGCCGGGCATGAGACGCATCTACAGTCATCAGCTGCATGGGGTTGAGGTGGACAGTGGAGGCCACTCCTACACCAGTCTGAGCGGTGATTGCAGAGTTGGGCGCCTGGGCTGAAACTGGGAACAGCAACATGGGTATCACCACTCCTGCCCAGAGGGTCTTTGTTCTCCACACACCTCTCACTGGCTGAAAATATTTACTTTCAAAGATAAATTATTTTAAAAATTAATTTGCTAGCATTCTTGGAGCAGTAACAAATTCCCATTTGACAGAGAGGCAAGAGTGTCTGCCAGAAGAATTAGACACTACTATTTATTTTCATCCCATTTTCTATTTGATATTGCTCCAAGAGAGTAAAGTTTATCCCACTTTTAAAATTAGGCTCAAGTAACATTTCTGTACCCAACTTCCAATCTTGGAAATCAGTGCACTGCTTTTGCTCATTGCAGTATTATCTTACAAGTCCTGTAAGTGCCAGCACTTGATATTTTCCTGCTTTAAAAGAAAATTAAGGAGCTAAAGCCTTTCTTTTCAGAAAACAGTCTTCCACAGAAATGATCATTCATTTACATGAACTAAGAAAAACACCCGTGATTATGCCAAAGCAAGTGAAGAAAGCAAAGACTCCAGTATAAGTACGTTAAGATGTGGCTGGCTTACTTCTCCCCTTACCCCAGCCACAATCATGAAAACTTTTCCTTAGTTCAACCGGAAAAGAATGTTCCAAACTTGAGTACAATTTTATCTGATGCAGAACACGGTTTACAGCTAATTACAGGCTGAACCCTACAGGTAAACTAAAGATAAAATCCTTTTGTGGCAAAACAATGTTCCCTATGAAGTATTTACAGTGCTAAGTAACTAAGATTCTGTCTTCCCAGATTTGCTATAAAGATTGCACATCTCCCAAACAGCTGCAATGGGTGATATTTAACAATGCTGTCAGATTGTCTGCAGTTTCTGGATCTCCAAATTTCCAGTATTTACAGGACACTATCACATTTCTACAGCCAAACACAGTGCAAGTGCTAACTTGCTAACAATAGACTTGCTTGCTAACAATGGAGAGCCCTCTCATCACAGAGTAAGCTGTTTTTGTCATTATCATAGGGTTTCAATCGAGTTCTTGTGCTGACAAGCCAATTGGAAAACAGCTGTCAAAAAAATGAAATCTTGAACCAGGGCCTGCAAAATGGCTTCTATATACAAGTATGGCGCATAAATTCCGTTAGTTAAACACCCCATGTGAAGTGTTCTTGTTGCAGAATTTTCTATCCAACAAAATAATTTTGGAGACTATACAAGTACAACCAGCATTTGGAAAGTCAAAGCCAACCTTCCTCAAAATTCCACATTAACACCCCTTATTCCAGTGATCTTCTTTAAAGCCTCCTCTCTACTTTTAATCTAAGTCCTCCAGTAGCTGTCCTCAGCACAGTTGCATGTCCCTCCTCCTCCTGAGGATACCCTGCATTCTTTGCTTGGAGTTGTCACCAGTTACTGCCATAAGTACTTTCAAATAGTGTTTCAAATCAAATTTGAAAGCAAAGTGTCTGTCCATGAGCTTCTGCTGAAAAACCCACATCTGTTCTTCATCAGCATTAGCCTAGCATCTCCATGCACTGCCAAAATTGAAGCTCCTGACAGTCTGCCTTGTGGACTCGCACAACATTCCTGTGGCAATGTCACTAACTCCTCTCACATGTGTCCTTGCTGTCTTCCCTGCCTGTGGGGGAATGCTGCCTTCCACATCTACCAGCTGAATTTAGGAAAAACATGAAAAATCATGCTGCTTTGGAGGCTCTGTAACCACTTCTGAACCACAGCAGCCAACAACCACCCAACACAACTCACCTGCATATTCTCCTTTAAAACCCTTCAGCAAGAAAACCTTAAGAAGAGCTCACCTTTCCCTCATGTGAGTCATTTTAACTATCTTGAAAGCCCACTTCAAATCCTGATATGACTTAAAAAAAAAAAAAAAAAAAAAAAAAGCACCCCTTTTTTCCCCTGCATGTCACATACCCAAAATATATTTCCATTTTGGTACAAGCATGCAATGCAGCCTGTGTTTTCCACTTTTGGTTTCCATCATATGTAACCAACACTACCAAGTGTTTTCTGACATGCTCCATAACGCAGAGACCTGTGAAATTGTCAGCTTCAGAGATTCAATCATGTGCAAAGATGAAAATGGGCTTATCAGAACACTGAGACATGAATACACAGACAGGGCTAGTTTAGAGCAGTTCAGTTGTTTTTGATTTGTGGAATATAAAATTTTTCACAGAGGTACAAACCATTGGACAGTCAGTCAATGTAAACCTCTGAAGAAAATGGTTAGTAGCTATGTTTAGTAGGCTTCTGAAGTAGTTCAGAACCCTCTGCTCATACTTCTTCCCTACAACCAACCATAAATCAAAAGCCTTGATTGTCAGAATCAAGCTTGCAAACCTCTTAGCCTCTCCCATCACTACAGCTAATATGTAAGCTAAGTGTCAAGGTCAGCTTGCACCAAAGTCTCCAAAGAGGTCTTACCTGGGTATTGACGAATGGTAGACACAGAGCTGGTGATAGGGGTGTAGGTGTGCGCAGTCAAAGGATAGGCAGAAGGCGGGTATGTTGGCAAGAAATACTGGAACTGGACAGGCACTGACTGCCTATAAGCAAAAAACAGCAAGTATCACACACACACACGCCATTTCAACTATTCATCTTCAACCCCTGCCTTTGGGCCAAGCCTTCATCTGTCAGAAGCTATAAAGTATCTCAACTACAGTTCATTTACAAGTACCAAATCCCACCAAGCTTTGGAAGATACTATTTCATGAAACAGCCTACTCACACCTCCCTCATTCATAGAGGTGATATTTCCCCACCTGTTGTCATTTCTGGTTTCCATTGCTACTGGGTTTGGAGATGCCCGGTGACCAGGGATGGGGATGAGATTACTCCTCTCTGCTGTGTAATCAGACTGGATCCTGGGAGAAGTATGCGTGATTTGCTGAGGAACCACTTTAGCTGCATGAAAACAAATAAGGAATTGGTAAATAGTCAAAGAAAAAGCCATCAGACCCTGCAAAGGCAGGACTAATTCTTCTGCCTAAAATCAGATGATTTTCTACTCACAATGATTTCATCAAGCGGAAGAAAGATTAAGGCAAACAAAGCATATCCATCTTACGTTTTTTCCTCAGTTCCCACCAGAATACAAGGACAGTATGAACACACACAAATTATATTTCCTAACAAACTAAGTTACACCCCCACTCAAAATAAAGTTACATTTTTATGATGCAACCAATCCTTTCTGCTGTCAGGATCCTATATCAAATTCTGCTTTGAAAACTTATAAACAATGCGAAATGAGACAAAGGGCAGACATGTATACACCAGGAAACACTAGTGTATTGAGATGTAACTCCACTTCTTGGAAATTTATGTTAGAGGATGACATAAGAAAATTTCAACAGAACAATTTCAACAGAACAAGACCATGGAAAGATGGACAGGAGAACTGAGGAGATGAACAAAAGGAGATTTAATCTGAACACCAGCAGTTCTGCTGGAAGCATCTCTCAGGCAGGTTCTAAATTTAGGCAAACTTCCCCCACCATTACAGCTTAGATTTTTCTACTTTCAACTGAAAGTGCTAATCAGACTTAGCTAGGCTAGAGCTAATACCTCTAAAAGCAAAGGAAGGAACTGACAGAATCAGCTAAGAAAACCATATTCATATCATCAAACCATTACAACTTCTAGAACATAGACTAAGTTCTGAGATGCTGAAAGGCCCAAGTTTGTCTGAAGATACAACTGAAAAGGTTAATGAACCATTTTATTACTTATTTCTCCCAGAACATTCATTTCTTCCATGTATTAAAGAGAGTTATGCCACAGCAGACCTGTTAATTGATTTCTCCCAGCCTGAAGAGATTTTCTTCCCCTTTTTGATTTCCAAATATGAACAACCACCACTAGCGAAAACAGAAGACTGAAGTATCAGTTACACATACTCTTCTTGAAGTCACTCACCAACTGGGATGTTTGAGGTTGTGACAGCAGTAGCATGGGAAGAATGGGAGGGCATTGTCATGGTGACAATAGTACTTGTAGGCGCTTGGGTGTGAGAAACAGAACCTAGAAGGGGATGAAAAGAATTAAAGAGATCTTTCTGTGGAGCCCTACCGTACTAGTATATATGTATATACAAATAAAGAGCAAAAAAATCCAATACGGACAACCCCCAAAGAACTCAAATTTCTCTCCTTAAGTCTGTTCACACACTTCCAAATACAGTCTTTACCATAAGTGTTTTCCCAAAAGCAACCAGGTTCCATTTTCAAGAAAACGGTCTCCCACAATTGCATTATGAATACTCACCAGCTGTGGTAGCTGAAGCAATGGTATTTGTTGCTAAAATAGGTGCCACTGTTGCTGCTGCCACTGGAGTACCAGTACTGAAAATAGTTTTCTATAAAAAGAAAAGAAAGCTTCATGTTTAGACAAGCATATTTTTTGCTGCACTGACTCTAAAGAACGTGAGTTTTTAGCCTAATATTAATTCTTTCCCCAAATTTAATCTTAGCTATCAAGATACAGATGACAGAGGCCTGAATGAAGCAAAAGAGGATCTTCCTCTTGCAACTTACCTGAGCCATGGTGTGCAGCTGTGGCTTCTGTGTTCCTATAGCCGGGTGAGATGGCAGTGTAATCCGAGTAGCTGTATCCCTTGGCTGTGCAGGCCGCTGAATACTAATAGCTGCAGAAGGTGGGTGCTGCTGGATAGACAGAGTAGGTCGACTAGAGAGGGAAAATAAATAAATTAAATAAAAGGGAAAATAATCAGATGGTACTAAATCTGAAAGATAAAACGCAGAGAGACAAATCAGGCCTCTTTACCAGTACCAATACTTTCCACTGTATGTTAAAGCAACACAGGAAACTGAACACCACTGTTGTATCCTCACTGCATATCTTCTGTAACTATCTGTCTAGGACATATTTATATTAGTATCAGTTGATAAAGAAGATTTTTTTTTAATTAGGGATGCTTTAAGTACTTCAAATTCACATGTAATTTTTTATTGGGCCTTGCACAAGAAGATGGGCTGCATTATCCACAAATTCCTAAAGCAGAAAGTCTGCTTTCCAATAAGCAGTAGGTAATAGACTGATTCACTAAGCTTTTTCTTTCTCAAAAGAGGGCAACATTTAATGTTTACAGTAGTTTTCATTCACCACAGATCTGGAAGCATTTTACAAGCATTACTATTTTTGTATTATACCATCCCACACCTAGAGGGGCATCAACTCAAGATGACTAACACATACGCTTTCTTTTCTTGCGGTCTGTAAAGTCAGAACATTGTAGGTATCACAGAATTTGTCTTGAGCTTCTTTACCTGAGGGTTGACTCTGTAGCATGTGCTGCTGTTGTAGTTATAACTGGAGACTGAGCTCTTGTGGCCGAGACAGTTGCCACCACAGCAGGAGGAATAGTGCTTGAAGTGGTCACAGGAGGACGAGACTATAAAAATCAAGACAAAAGAGCCATTTAGAGGACTGCAATTTAGACAATGACTAGGAACTATTTAGCTAAAACTGTTTTTCCTAGGTCTCATCATAAAAGTTTTGGCATTCTAAGATGCTCAGTCTTTCTGAATTGATCTGCAAGCTCCAAAGCGGATTTGTCCTGGTTTTCACAGCAGCTGCATCAGAGGAAGTCAGTGACCAAGAAAGTTAACAAGACCAGATCTGTATGGACGTGATTCAGAGATGCAATACTTTATAATAATGTTTTGGGGAAAAGCCAAAGGACTGTTCCCTGCAAAATAAAAAGAAACCTCAAACTAAGCATACCTAGAAAAATCAATGATGCTGACACAGAGACCTTTACACTTAGAGTTAAAAGGCTTAACTCTTTATTCTAACTTTGGAAACAAACTATGGTAGCTGAAGATCTCTACAATCTTTTGCTTATATATGTATCTACGCTGATACTAAAAAAACTCAATAAGCTTTTGTAATTATTAATTCTACATCATGTAATTATTAATTCTACATCATGTAATTATTAATTCTACATCAATACATATACTTAAGACTAAATCAACACCAGCATGTCAGATCAGATCTTTCAGGGCTTTAAAAACTAAATCTTCTCAGCTTTGGAGACAGTTACAAACCTGACTTCTGGCACCAAGTCTACAAATAAAACAAAACTGCAGGACTAATGTTTCCTCCACTGCTTGTTATCAGAAACTGGTACCCGAGAAAGAGAATGGGAGGAAAGCTGCCAGTAGCCTCTGTCCAATAAGTACAGGGCTACAGGTTATGTATTTCAAGCAGGTATCATGCAAAACTTGGAGCAGTTGTTAGTATTTCTGCATAGCTGCTTAGCTGATACCTGCCTGGATTGGTTGATGAATGATGTGCTGAACTGCTGGCTGAGCCGCAGCTGCATTTGGCAACTGTGATGCTGGTCTGAGGACTGTGGTTACTTTAGAGCTGGACATCATTGCAGCAGCTGCTGCACCTGGGAAACAAATCAAGCGTGTTAAAGCACCAAGTATCCAAAGAGCTCAACTACGACCACAGAGAGATTCTTATGTTAGCTTCATTTCACACGTATTTTTAGTTCAAGTGACACAGGTTTAAAGTAAGACTTGCAACAAGAATAGCTAAGACTCTCAAAAGCACTTCGGGAAGGGCAGATACTATTTTCATTAAAATAGTATCCTTTCTCCTATATACAATAATGTTATTTTGTAAATCCAATCTTCTTCTATTCAAGCTATGAAAATGAATAGGAATAATTCAAACGATTTGATTACTGGACTAAAGTGAAAATGAATCACCTGATACTAACAATCGATCTGCACCTGCCAAAGCTTAGAAGAAAATAAATAAATAAATAAATAAATGTGCAATAAATAGAAAAAACACACAACGTTAGAACCTGCAACAGCATAAAACTTTGGTTAATTTGTCTCTTATTTGTTGTCTCCTGATCATAACACATCACTGTAAAAGGCACATAGTCTTGAAAACGTTTGATGGACTAAACTGTATAGTTTCTGTAAGTATCATTTCATTGAAAATATTAGCTCAAGAGAATAAAGTGAGGGAAAGTAGTAGGGGAAAAAAGGAAAAAACACACTAACTGAAAATACAAAACTTACGTCAGCTGCCCCACAGGAGTCAAATGAACAAAATTATGTTTACTTAAACTACATAGTCCTTCCACTTACTCTAGCAAAAGAGGATTATACCTTTGTTCATTTCAATTTTCTTTTTTCTTGAGCAACAGAATAATGTAGAATGTGGAGAGAAATATAAATTTTATTTTGAAATTTGGATCAATTTCAAGTTGAACCAGAAACCCAATCCACGAGCTTTTAAAAAAGTAAATCTGTAATCAGAAATTTGACAGATTATGCTAATTGACCACATGGCTTCTTTTAAGGGGCTGATCTCCTGTTTTGTAAGCCATAGCAGTCAGAATCCTGGGAGATGAGAGTCTATGTAATTAGCATCAGCATTTATCTTGAGCACAAATGCACACAGGATAATACATTAACATGCACAACAATGCGTGCATGATCCTGTGAAAGGTGGTTACAGGAAGATGCTGCACAACTTTAACTGCTCCAGACAACACTTACCACCAAGAACTTACGTGATATTTGCATGACAGGCCAATCTATACTAGCAGATTTTTTTTTTCCTGAAAACATTTACTGTTTTACCAGGACAAAACTAGAGTAAGGGAAATGCTGGTGTCTGCCAGCATTTTAAACACTGTCACGCAGTCCTGGCCTAAATGACTGAAGGTACCGTAATACTTAAAAAGGCCAGCAGTCACCTGAAGTTCCACTTATGATAACAACCTTAACAGTGAGAATTTTGGAGATGAAAGCTAGATATACCTTCTCTGAGAGGTTATGAACAGAAGTCTGCAGCAGCACCACTAAATCTGACTTTACCTCGGGGTAGGTGAGAAGCTCCGATGTGCAGAGAAGGCCCAGGAGCACTACTTCTGATGATAGACATCTGCACGTTGGTAGCCATGATGTGGTGCAAGTTACTAGGATGCCCCTGCAGAGTTAAAGAAACAAACAAACAAAAAAAAAAAAACAAATAAACTATGAGCTGTGCTGACAAGCATTAATGGCCACACTAACAGTATCTACCATATAAAGAAAGGTCCCAAAGACAGAAGAGAACTTTTGTAGAAATATGCACTGCACACCGGTTGCATGCATCATTTAGCTGTTTCAGAGTTCTACTTCTCTGGCTGGCAAATCGGTGACTGTCGGTCAGCAGTCATCCACATAGCAACCAGAGAGACGGCCCTCCCGCCATTAGAGACTTCTTTCCAAGGCACAGGTTCCTACCACCTCTTCAATAGAGTCAAGAGAATGGCATGAACCCAGGAAGCACGACAACAATAAACCCCAGGATTACCAGAAAATGGATTTTACAGAGATATTCATTAAGATAACAAAATCCACTGGAACTGCCGCATATCCTCAGATGGATCCAAGTCAGGCTGGCTAAAGACACTTTACATGGAAACCCCAGAAGTTCAGAGGTTCAGCAATGCATGTTCTGGCAAACTAGTTCCGGACCACAAGTAGTGGGATTTGGCTTTGTAGTCAAAATTGCATCAAGAACTAACGCACTATCTACACACTTTCCCCTGCCAAGTTCTCTAACTAATGATTTAATAAGAATCCAACGCAAAACATAACACTTAACTCTCCTGGGAGCAGAGCAGGAAACAATGGTAAAGAACACAACATTAGTGAATCCCAGCAGTTCATCTATATTAGAAATTCTTTAAGTGAAACCAAAACAGTCATCTTTTTAGGAAAGTGTATAACTCACCGTTTCAACTGTATAGCAGCTTTTGGATATTATTTTACTATTGTAGCCTCATGTGCTCCATCAGGTGGAGCGTTACAACAAGTCAGCAGTTTTGAGACTGACATTTAATGTTCCAAATAAAACTGATCCAGCTGCTCATAGCCACTGAGTAGGGAAGTGAGTTTCCCCTCAAGATCCCTCCTCCACTGCACCAATATCAGCATTGACCTGACTTAGCAGTGACCTGAAACAGAAAAAACCCAACCTGCTGTCCGCTGATTGTTGCCACTGGAATTGTTGGAGCCTGTGGGATGCTGCTTTCCATGGTGACAGTGACCTGTCCAGGAACCTTCGTGGGAGCTGACAGAGTAGAAGGCGGAGCAGGAGCAATGGGCCGACTGGGCATAGTAGGCTTCAAAGGTGGCTACAAGACACACACAGACTGGAATGTTGGCAACTCTAAACAACGGTTCAATGTTGAAGCTAAAATCATTTTTGGAAATCACAACTTGGACAAAAAGCCAGCCTTGCCCAAGGACAATTCTGGTGAAGTACTTGAGAAGGCAAGATATTGGCCATCAAGAGCTATTCCTTCTCATTGGAGACAAGGAAAGAACATCTTTTCTACTGGAAACCAGCATCTTCTGACATACTGCATGAGTCCTAAGTGGGATCTGTTGGGGCTATGGTATTCCCCTACAGACACAGAAACATTATCAGTTAATTTAACATTCTCATTCACTCTTTCAGACAAGATTTTAGGAAACTAACAGTGATTATTTTTCACTTAGGAGATAAATGAGAAAAAAAAGTCTCATAAAAAGAATGCCATGATACTGTGAAGTCTTCAGTGTGTCACATGGAAGACGCACACATGCAAGGAAGGGTGCAGTCAGTAGAAGCATAGCACTGCTTAAGCAACAAAAGCAGCTGAGTTTCTGGTTTGTGTTTGTGCTTACTCAACACTCTTGAGTTTTAATGTAGATTAAATACAGCTACAGATATCTTAAGAGTTACTTGAGAGAAAGTAAGAAATTTGTTTGCTTTTTCTAATTTAAGTGTTCTTTTCTCCTATTAGTTGTGAACCTCCTCATTACCTTCATCAGTCCATCTGAAAAGGAAAGTGGTACAGCTGGAGTCAAATGCGCTGGTGAAGCTGTCACTGTCACTGGGGCACCAGACTGCACAGGATGGTGCTGTGTCAACATCTGAACCTGTGGATACGGCCGAACCACCACTGGTTCCTGCTTTTCTTCTCGAGGTTGTATGGAGCCACCAGGACCAATGTGCTCTCTAGGGGTAACTTCTGAGTCTCGATTAGATTCATCGCTCACTGGTACAGAAAGAAAAAAGGAACTCTGAGGAAAAGGATAAAAATCGGCAAGGAACATGCACTGGTTATCCACCATGTCAAAGATGGGATGCCAGAAGCACAGATACAAAAGGAGACAGCTGAAAAGAGGTTCATTCTTACAAGGAAACATATGCCAAAGGAGAAAAATCTAAGAACTTTGGCATTGCTTCTTTGCAGCCCCCTTCAGGGCTATCCCCTGTGAAGCTGGGCACTCCAGGACATCTCTAACACACGCACCTAACAGCCTCCTTCAAAGGAGCACTGACAGCTTTTTCTTTGAAGGACAGGATGTGCTTATTGAAGTGACAGAGTCTCACATCAAACACTTAGTGGAAGATTAATGCAATCAGAGCATCAAAGCGTTAAAGAAAAAAATCAAAAGCAAAAGCACACCTCCACATCCCACCCCACCACTCAAAATCACCCCGGTAGCCCAGCAAAACCTGCAGGGACAACACAGGCTAAAATTAGGGCTCCTGCTCCATTTTCAGCTGAATGAAGTGTTCCTGTACTCACCAATCAGTTCTTTTGCTAAAAAACACACTGAAAAAAATACCCCAAAGAAACACAGACACCCCCACCCAGCAGCTCAGCCCTGAACGCTGCTCGTCAGGGCCGGCAGTTACGTCGGTTCCCGCGCTGCTCCCCCGCCCCAGCCCCCCCCACACCCACACTTAGCCTGGGCAGCTTCTGCGCTGCCCCCCACCCCGGCGGCGGCGGCCCGGGGAGCCGGCCCGGGGTGACGCACGCAGCCGCTGTCGCTTACCGGCGGCGGCGGCAGGGTTGATGAGGCCGGCGGCGGCGCTGGCGGGCAGGGGCGGCGGCGGCGGCGCTGCTCCCAGGCCGGCGGGCGGGGCGCCCGAGCGGGGAAACTGCTGCGAGCTCATGGCACCTGCGGGCACCGCCGACCGTTACATGGCGCTACCGGCGCGGCCCCCGCCCGGGCCCCGCCCCCCCGCGCCCGCCCCCCTCATTGGGCGCCGCGCGAGCGGCATCGCCAGCCCCGCGCCAATGCGGCGCTCCCCTGCCACACCAGCCAATCGGGCGCGAGCCTCCGCTAGCGCTCGCAGCCAGTGAGGAGCCGCCCTGCCGATGACCTCACGCGGCGGCGAGCCAATGGCAGGGAGGAGGCCGCTGGCCAATCGGGGCCAACCGTGGCCGCCCCAGGCCCGTCCCCGCCGTGCGGCCGTGAGGGGCGCGCAGGGCCCGGATGTTCCCCCGATGAAGCGCCGCGGCCGCGGGGACGCCCCTGCCCGCGCCCGCCTTCACCGCGAGCGCGGGCGCTCCCCGCCCTCCGCCGCCCCCACGGTTCGCCCCGCTGCCGCCGCCCGCAGAGCCGCGCCGCCCTCCACCCCCTGCCCTGGAGCCCCCTCGCGCCGCGGCCGCCCTGCCCAATGCGCTACCTGCGCCCCGGGCCGCGGCGGGACCCTCGGCGGCGGCCGTAGCTGGGTCTTCCCGTGACACCGATGCTGGGAGCCGAGCCCCGCTTCCGCCGCTGCAGCAGCTCTCCGCCGATTGGCCCCGGTAGTCCCCACCCACCCCCGCGCTGCCCCCGCCCCATTGGCTGAGGCAGCCCTGTCCAGGGGCTCCTGGGAAATGTAGTGCGCGCGCGGGCGGCGGCGCTCTCGCGAGGCTGCGGGCGGGGCGGGGCCACGCCCTCGCCCGCTATTGGTCGGGGCGGAGCCACGCCCTCGCCCGCTATTGGTCGGAGCGGCGGGCGGGGCCCGGCGCGCGGCAGCCGCTGGTTCCGCGCGGCGGCGCGTTCGCCGTTTGCTTTTTCTTTCTGAATTTACACGCGCAAAGCAGCATCTCAGCGTCCGGCGGAGCCTCGCTGAGCACCAGCAGCTGAGAAGGGCGAGCAGGTGGCACCTGCGGGCCGGGAAGGGAGTTGGCTCTGCGAAGGATCTCTGTTCGCCCCGTGTTCAGGGAGACGGGCCTTTGTAAATGAACGGAATTGCGTCAGTGAATACCTGCCGCCAGCGTCAGTGCTGTCTCGTGGCAGAAATATTCGCTCCGACCTGGGATAATGTCGCTATTAGGAGCGTCAGTGCACGTTCCAGCCCTGAGCTGCAGCCAGCCCAGCTTTGCCTCCTGTTTGGTTACACAGATTTCTGAATAGCACAGCTTTTAGTGCTGTTATTCTTCAGTGTTCTTGTATCTCGATGCTCAAGTATGCAGTCAGATAATCAGCTGTAGTTTTCGGAATTGTGTTAATATTTTAAAATTAAACCAGAAACAAAATGTTTTAATTACAGAATCACAGATTTGAATTATATAATTACAGATTTGAAAAATCCCTGATTTTGCCATGCAAGTCCTTTGTGTTTGCGTTGTGGCCAAACCTGAAGAAGGGTGTTGAGAAAGCTGAGAGCATGGATGGTGGTTAGGGTCAGCCTGGAAGGGCATTGCTGTCCAGGACAAACACTAGTTAGGACTATCGGCTAGTCCTGCAGCTTTGACCTCGGTCTCAGGACACGGCCCTTAGCCTTGTCATAGTTGGCCTGGCAGTTAAAGCAGCCGGGCCAGGTTCTCAGCTTCATTCTGGCTCAGGAGCTCTGAAAGAGGCAGGCAATTCTGCCCCTTCTCCCCACTTTGCTCCCTGTGGCTCAAAACAATTACAGTAACACCACAGAAAGTTCAAGAATGCGGCAAATACAAGTAGTCACAGAGCATATGAAGGACAGATGAGCAGAGTCAGAACCTTCAGCCTGGAAAAGAGACCATTAAAGGGGAGCTCTGACAGTAACATCAAAAATGGCACAGAGAAGGTGATTAGGGAACAATTATCTGTATCTGCCACATGCTGCTTTAATTTCCCTGCTCATACCTGCTCTGCAGTGGTGAATGAATTAATGAATTAAGGAAGTGGTTTTCACCCACAGTGTGATTACGCTGTGGAAGTCCTTTCAACAGGGGAGACTGCTCACTAGACAATCCCCTGAAAAAAGTGACGCGGGTGCCACCTCTGTCTCTGGAATTACGTACTTTACAAACTGAGGCTGAGCAAATATTCTGGAAGAGCACTGCCGAGCCATGATCCTTCGCGCTTTCCTAGGCCTATGTGCCATGCGACACAGTCTTGCGCTGAAGAGCTCCACGCGCTCGCATTTGTGAGCTGTGAGACCCACGCATGTCAGGGGTTTCTCAGGGTGGCGTGAGGTGACTCACCCTCCTGTCCCGCAGCTCGCTCGCTCCCACCCGCCGGGCTCAGGCAGACAGTAAGGGAACCGCGACGGCAGCGCACAGGCGGCCAGGGGCGGCCCGCGGCCTCCCCGCGCTGCGCTGCTTCATGCTCCGGCAACGGCGGGCGGCGCCAGGAGCGCGCCCCGGGGTAGGGCTGGGCCGCGGGGGGCTCTCAGCTCACAAACCAGACCGCGGGCGGGACCGGGGCTGCGGCAGAGGCCCCGCCACAGGCAGCCGGGCCCGATCCGCCCCGCGGGCTGCGCTGCGCGCGGAGCGGGAGGGCGAGAGGCCGCAGAGCTCCGCGCCGTCCCCGCCGTAACCGCTCCCAACATGGCGCCGGGCGGCGATCTGGCACCGCTCCTGCTATAACTCTATGGCGATGGGGGAGGCCTCTCTTGCCCGGCAACGGAAGCGCGCTGCCCGGAAGCCGGGGCAGCAGCGAGAGGCGGAAGGGAGCGTGGCGGCCGCTCACAGGTGCCGTTACCACGGCGACCCGCGCTGGAGGGGCCGGTGCTGTGGCGCGAGGCGGGGGGGGGGGACGAGGAGAGGCTGCGCGCGGCGGGAGGCGGGGGGAAGGCGAGAGCCGCTGGGCGCGCGGGGTGTGTGTGTGGGGGGGAGAGCCGCTGGGCGCGCGGCAGCCGTTGGGCGCGCGGGGTGTGTGTGTGAGGGGAGAGCCGCAGGGCGCGCGGCAGCCGTTGGGCGCGCGGGGTGTGTGTGTGAGGGGAGAGCCGCTGGGCGCGCGGCAGCCGTTGGGCGCGCGGGGGGTGTGTGTGTGTGAGGGGAGAGCCGTTGGGCGCGCGGCTGTGGTGGTGGTGGGGGCAGGCGGGGTGGGGCGGGTGGAGGCGGGCAGCCGGTGCAGGGCGCTGTGACAGCTCTGCCTGCCCGGAGTCGGTCGCGGTGCGGCCCGGCCCGGCCCTGCCCCGCCCTGCCCCGCGGAGCAGAGCCGGAGCCGGCAGCCGTGGAGCCGCCGCGCAGCGCGGGATAACGCGGCGTGGCCGAGGAACGCGCGAGGGCTCAGCGCCAGGGAAGGGGTCTCCGAACCGCTACCAGCCCGAGGGTCGGTCTGCCAGTCGGTAGCCGTGTTAGCGGGAGCTTCCGGGGCTGCTCTACTGCTCTACAGAAGGTTAAATGGCCTTTTCCATTACCTCTCAGGCATCACAGATGCTTTTTTTTTTTTTTTTTTTTTTTTTTTTTTTTTTTTTTTTTTTTTTTTTTTTTTTTTTTTTTTTTTTTTTTTTTTGAGAACGTCTGTTACCTATTTCTATTCAGTGACTGCACTTTGCAGCAGAAGTGCTGTGTTATGGGTAAGGTCCATGTGAATGCAGTCTGGATGTTTTCAAGGAACTAAAAATTATCTCTAATCAGAGCTCTTTCAGTAGGTGGTTTTGGACTAAACAGTTGAATGCTATGCTTTAGTTTCAGCATCTTTGGTACGGAGATGGGATATCCACACTTAAAAATATTTAGGGAAGCTATGATGACACTATGGTAATTTTTACTGTTTACAATGAGTAACTGTATCCAAATAGTAAATTTGGAGAGATACCTTATGTTAGTTTTCTAGTCTTGGCACTGGGAGTTGGCTTCTTCTTCCCAGCTGTAGGATTTCAGGACTTTTTCAGCTTACCTTTCTCTGAAGTGCAGTGGGGTTACCCACTTGTTACTAGGCAGACTCTATGAAAGTTTATGTGATGAAGTTTAGTGCCCTTGCAGTGTGGCAAGGCTTATGAGTGTGGAATGATTTTTTTCTTCTTCTAAGGTAGGATATGCAAATTTTCCAAAGGTAATTGTCTCTTGAACTAATTGATTGGAGGAAAAATATTTAAAAAGCAAATCAAGCTTTAGTGTCTTAATTCACTTTAGTGTCTTGATTCATATCTTGTTTTGTTATCCTGCGCAGAACACAGTTGGACATCCTTAAGTCATTTACATTCATTCCTATGTCTCTTTCTTCTGTTCTCCATGCTGCCTTTCTATTTTTTTTTAAGATACTAACCTTTGCTTTGTTTTATGGCCATATTATTCAGGGTGTATAGATGTTGCTAGTATGCAGGTTTGTAGTCAACTAAAGTACTTCAGATACTGTCTTAAAACCACTCATCTGAAGATCTGAGTTGTTGCATGTCCATGTCAGAGATGTCTCCTCCATATCTGTCAGCTGCCTTTCACAGACTGCAGTGTGTGCTCACTAGATGGGATGTGGTGTTCTTTTTTTTTTGTACATCATCTAAAACACGGTCTTCATTACAGTCTTTCACAGAATAGGAAGTCAGGCCTGTGGGTTTCAAAGAGCAGTACAGGACTTTTAATCCTGAGAGTGCAGTAGGAGGTATTTGCTTACATGTTCCAAACTACTCTGTGAAATTGGTAATGGATAACAAGGACCCAATTCTGGAAGGAACTGCAAATCTTGTCTTTGTTGCATTTGGAAGTCAAGGTCTTGTTCCACAAATATTGTCTGAGCTTCCTCCTCTGCAAATGGTATGTCATAGCTGTAGCTTTTCAGTGTCACGTGATACCATCTGGTCCACTTCCCAGGTGTGCTATAGCATAAAATAAGTCTAGCATGCAGCTGAGCAAGATGTTTTTCATCTACTATAATACAGTAATTGTATTTTTATTTTGAAAGAAAGATGCTGAGATACAGAAAGAGCAATGGGAGAGTGAGTGCTTGCGAACTGGAATAGTATAATTTTTGAAGTGAGTAGGGTGAGGTTGTCTTACTCTACATCTCTATTTATGTACAGGTAGAGCTATAGATACAAATATATGATGTATACGAAGACTATTTTTTACATAGAACCATGAAAGAAAGGCACAAGTTAGGTCCTTACAGATTATCAGTTGTGATGGAATTTGAGGGGTGTTTTTTCTTTTTTGTTTTTTTCTTTTTTTTTCAGTTGGGGGAAAATGGAAAAGGAGTGATCCAGAAAAATAAAGATTAAGAAATGAGATAATGCCTATGTGTGGTGTAAATATATTCTGGTCAGTGAGGAAAAAGAATGAAACAGAAAGCTAACAGAAGAATTGAAGTTTTTGCTAAGCCTAAGAATTTGGCAGGGAAATTCTACTAAGCTGAATTGTGGTCAGAGGAAATTCTACTAAGCTGAATTGTGGTCAGAGGAAATTCTGCTAAGCTGCATTGTGCTCATAGGAAATGTAGGTATGAAAGTACAAGACAAAGGTAAAGAAGAAATTACCTTTTTTGGGGGGAGGATCCATTTCTCACAGTAAGTTTTATCATTACAGTCTGTCTGCATTCATCCACTGGCCTTCATTTTTCAGCTTCCAGAGTTTGTGGTATTTAGTGCATCCAAGAAATGCTTGTTTCTTCATTCTCCAGTGAGGAAGTCTGCTGTACCCAGCTGAACCTAAAGGGCTGACCAGGGAACCTTAGCCTTGCCTCTTCCTTCTGACACTGCTTAGTACCTCAGCTGATACATCTGCGCAAATACAACTTCAACTGTCCTAACACAAATAGTAAGTTCGTCTTCCACCTAATCCAAAATATGAACTGTTTGTAACATCCTTTCCTAAGCCAGGTAGTACCTGATGTAGGAATCCAAGCAGCTGAAACAAGCTTACTTGAAAGAATAAATATACAAGAAACTGGAGTTGGTTTAAGTTGACGGCAGCTCAAACAGGTTGATGTAGGGTGATTGCAGCTCAGGAGTTTGATCTTAAAATCCTTGTCCCTTTTTTTGTGCTCACAGTCCATCCTGGGCTTAAAAATCAAAAATACTGTGATTATCTCATTGATTTATTACATAAACTAGACCACTGAATCTCAAATATGCCATAATATGTTTGGATATATGAAGTTCTATATTTATATTTATAAAAAGAGGCATGAGACTAACACTTTCTTCCTTTTTCCTTTTTTTTTTTTTTTTTTTTCCTATAAAATGGGAATACTTATTGCAATCCTTGGAATCTGGTTCAGCTCATCACTTGCTAGAGGAGATTCTAAGGCTGTGACCACATCTCTAATTACAAAGTGGTCTTCAACTCCTTTATTACTTGAAACAAGGTAAGTGTGCTGGTATTTTCATTCACAAATCAGAATGCGCTAAAAGGATAAAATAATATATACTCTCTGTGGTTAAAAATTGAGTTGTTTTAGTGCGTTCTACAAGGATATTAGTTGATACGTATCAGCTGATCGTAAACATTAATGTGCGGTGTCTACCTCTTTGTCCAATTTGCAGCACATTTTTTTTCTTCTGTTTCTTGTGACACAAGAGCTCTTAATGTGTTTCTGTGGCTATATAATGACCATTGATTTGCACACTAGTCTTTGAGCAGCACTTTAAAACAGGTTTGCCAGAGTAAGGTGGGATTAGATGATTTCCAAAGGTCCCTTCCAACATCAACTGTTCTGTGACTCTGTGGTTAGAAAGGTTCCATTTGCTCCTACTCAAGTACTTTTATACTGTTCACAACTGTGTCTTCAGGGAGCTGCTGCATTTGAGGCAGCCTGTTTGTATTTGCCTCCTATCAGGTTGCTCTTAACCATGTAGGCATGGGCAAAAGTGATTCTCTACCTGTCTGAGCACGTAAGATTTTGGAAGTAAGATAGTGAATTAATGCTGACTGCATTTAGGTTGATATACATTATCTACTATAAATAAATAGTTAGTGATCACCTTAAGTGTGTCTTATGTATCAGACCAGCATTTTGGGACCCTTAAAAATTAAGAAAGGAATATATAGATAATTATTTTGTCCAAGTGAAATAAAAAAATCCAGTTTTCAATTTTGGATGCTTTAGATTCTGGTTGTTACTAACTAGCAGTAAGAATATTTAGTGGGATGTGATTATTGTTCTGCTTGGAGAGATGGGATGAATACATTAAAAGATTGTAGCTGTTCCTAGAAATTGCAGCTGTTCTTTCTCTTTGAGTAAATTCTTAGTGTCTTTGAATAGTTTATAAAAGAAAAAGTAATTTGTTAAGAAGTACTTTTTGCCTCATGAGGTTTTATGTCATAGCACTAGATAGAGGTCTGTCATGTTCTTGTAGGTTTCTATAGTAAAAGATTTCTGACTTCACTGGTGGCTGTGAGTTCTGATATATACCTGTTGCTTGCATAGGTTTAGATCAGTTAAGTTTCAGTTTAACTTTGTTCATGTGAGTAGTGCATTGATTATCTAAAATAAAGTGTGTTCTTAAGAGTTGTGCAGGTGAGCCTGGGGAAAATGTTTTCTATGCTTTTTGTTCTAAAAAACAAAAACCAGATGCCATTAAAGCTAGAGAAATAAACTGTCATGCTAAAACATGTAAAAACAAACCCATTTCTCTCAATTTATACTGCAATTTTTCCATAAAATAATGTTTTGAATATGGAGTTTGTGTAAACAGTGACAGGGAAGATGTGCATGATTCTGTGCACAAAGTTCAAACCGTTTGCTTTTCATTGCCAGTCTACTTGGCACTTTAGGAGTCCCTGTAATTTCAATTCCCAATATACTGATTTAGGAATGCCTATGTTAAATATGACTTCCATGTTTGTTTTGTTTGTTTTTGTATTATTTAAGGATGTTGACATATATAGAACTCTTCCTATGCTATCCCAGATGTCAGATGTATTCCCAGATTGGTTGTTATAAAAAGAGTTGAACATTGATGGGGTTTCATTCAAATGGGCATTGCTTTGGGTGATAGGACAGGTGTGACCCTAGTGAAATTACTTTTCTGTAATCTTCTCTGTAGAAACTGAAATTTGAAATTGAAAAAATCTTCAAGCAGGAAAAAATGCAGTGCTCAGGTGATAATGCCAGGATTTAAAAACTTTGAGAATGTGAGGCATGTGCTGGGAAAAAGCTTAGAGGATCTTGCAGGGAAAGGAAGCTCACTGTAGGAGATTGAGAAATCAGGAGATAGCAAACAGTCCAAAATAATGTTGCAAACGCTTGATACATAATCTGTTTTCCGAGACTTTAGGCAGGATTGTTCATCTAGGATGAACTGCAGAATGATACGGTACTGCAGTGCCAAGGCACCTCTGCTCTTTGATTTACTAAGCCTAGCACTGCAATTCATACCAAATTGTTCAAGATGTGTCAGAATAGTTCAAAATGGGTTAAAATGAACACGCAAGATATAGTCACCGTTAGCAGGCACCACATCTTGTCCTGCTGCTGTGCTGATTTTTTTTTTAATCCAAATCATCCTTTCACATTGCCTTAGTAAGTTATGATAAAACATTTGTTATTAGCAATGGTTAGAGAATTATTTTACTGTCTAACTCTGTATACACACAGTCATGTATTTAATGTATGGTGATTTACAACTTTGTGATGTGAAGCTGTGACTTTGCTCAATTAAAAGAGAAAAAAGAAAACCAATAGTTTGGTAAACTAAGTAAACAAAAATGTTGTATGTTTTTCATAAAACGTAGCTAGTAAAGAAATAACCTTGGAGAGAAGAGCAGAGCTCCCAAAACGTACATGGTTGTGTCCTGGTGCTCTTTACTTTGAGAGCTTGATAGGTGCTTCACAACTTTCTTTCACATAGTAGGTGTTTGTCCTCGCCTGCAACTACAGTTTTGTTTGATATCTTAGCTTTCCTGGTCTGCTTAGTCTAGTAACATTTGTTTTCTGATATGGGTAAGCAATGGAAGGAGCTAACTTTCTGTAAAGCTTTATGAAGTATAAAAACTGTAATCATAGATTTAGCAATTTCCTCTCTTTTTATTCAGTGAATTTTTATCAGAAGAAGGTCAAGAAAGATTCTGGAATTTTGTCGAAGCAAGTCAAAATATTAAATCATCTCAGCATGGTGGTAAGCTCTCATAATCTTGGAGCAATGACTGATAGTCGGCATGGTTGAAAAATACATCAGAGCGTTTTGCCTTGCACTGTATTAGTATTGTAAAAATCAACTGAGAACTAATTTCAGTAATGTTTTTATTGGGGAGCACTCAAGGCTTTTGGACATCCATTTGACAAAAGCTGTAGTGTATGAGCCTGCAACATGTTTTACTTGCCAGTTTGTGTTTCTACATCAAACATATAATACTGAAAATGCTTTTTCTGTGCTCTGTTTCTAAACTGAAATTAAATGGGAGCTCTTAACTGTTTCCTTCCTCCTCGAGTTGCTTAGATGCTGCTCCCAAGTCTCTATTTGCATCCTCAAGGACATGTTTAGGGAACCCATGTACTCATATGGATCTCCACTGAAGTTGACTCTGATTTATCTCTGGATTCGGGCTCTAATGAAAATGGAGGAGGAAGGGTCAAGTGCCTATTTACAAGTAACGACATGGGTTTCTGTTAGTATAAATCAGAAGAATGAAGAAAACCTCCCTTTAATGAGAATATTGTATAGAAAGATAACTGCCTGTGTTCTGACCTCACAGGTAATGATTATTCCGCTTACCATGAAATGCTGAAAGTAGCCTGCCAGAATCTGTCGCCTTTGCAGCAGAATTTGTTGAAGTTTTCCTTATCATTACGTTCTTACTCTGCAACAGTTCAAGCTTTTCAACAGGTTAGTACAGCATAGTGGAAATCCTCAAATGATTTGTAGAATGTTACATACGACTGAGGGATGAGGTAGCTGTGTCAGAAGAAATTTGAGGGTATCAAAAATCTTGATTGGGCAGGATGTTCCACAGAGTTGTCCTGACATGCATTTGCATATACTGATTTCAGTAGGTGCCACATTTGAGTTCATCTGTTCAGAGTAGGCAAAAGAATTGGGATTTTGAAATGTTTCTGCATCTTTGCTAGCTGTTGCATTAATCAGTGCTTGAAGTTTTTTGAGGAAAATCCCTATGGATATTTTACTTTTGATACTTTTGTTAGTGAAACAGAAATAATTTTATGTGACTCATACTTTATTAAAGTGCCTCCACTTCATACTATAATCAGCTTTCAGCTTCCTTTGAAAGAACAACCTACTTTGATAAAGCTGAGACACAAGCTTCTAAATAAAATGCACAGGTAAATATAGCTCTTAAAGTGGGGGAACCCCTCAAGAATATAAAATACAAATTTTTAAATACTCAGTTTTCCTAAGGAATAGGATTGAACATGCAGGCTTTGTGTTTTGCTGAACTAAGCAAATATTGCTCTGTTGGTACGTGTGGTGCTAGCGATATACCCGTTATTCAGCTGTATTTCTTGAAGATCGTAATTCATGACTATATAGCTCTAATGATTAGAAACCCCAACTAGAAATTCATTGTACTTTGCATTCCTTTTCAAACCTAGCATATCATATTGCAAGTCTCACATTACAATGTGCTTTATCTGAGTAATATTAAAAGACACCTTCCTCTTTTAATCTTGAATCATGTTATCATTTACTGTTTAACAAATAAATACATGATGTGTAAGGTTAAAACAAAACAAAACAAATCCAGAAAACCTGAAAGCCAGAAGTCCCTTTTTTAAACATGCAACAAATACTACAGTGAATAGTACTAGGCTGGAAAAAATATTTATTAATGTTGGGGCTTAATTCTCAAGTCTGTAATTTTGCCTTGCATTTAAACTGCATAGTAAACAGGAAAGAAGTAGCAGTTTAGAATTTAGGAAATTCAAGTAGGAGACCAATATTGTTGTATTGCTGTAGAGTTGTATTAGTACTAGTTTTACTTGTTCCAACGGAAAATGTTTAACCTTCTTTATTACAAATATTTTAATTCAGATAGCAGCAGATGAACCACCACCAAAGGGCTGTATCCTGTTCTTTGCTGTGCATGGAGAGAAGACGTGTGAATTTGACTCTCTTGGAAACCTTTTACAGACAGCTTCAGAAAGGTATCTATTCAATTTTCTATTGTTGGATTAGCTCCAAAAATTGAACTTAGCTAGATTTACTGCTGTAAAGAGATTTTAATAAGCTGCTAGTTTCTACATTTTGTCAGTTCCAATTCATACTGTTCCTTTCTTACACAGGAGTGGCAGTCTTTAATTTCTTATTAATTCTGATTGGAATTATTATTATTTTTTTCTTATCTCTTGCACTCTGATATTCTGTCAGAAGAGGGAGGCTTTGAAAGCTCATGGAAAAGTTGGAAGGCATTTGCTGAATGATAGTTGTAATTATGAGAAACATACAATGCTTTTAGTGCATAGGGAGAATGGAAAGATTTGGGCTGCATATTAAAATGTTAGTTAGTACAATAGAGATAATTTTATCAGTGATTTTAAGCATGCATAGAATTTTTCCTATATAATTTTCTCAAAGTTAACAAAGGGACTGCTATTAATATACAACATACTTAAATTTCAGATTTCTTCAAAATACATGTTAATCTTTTGAACTTATTGCAAGCTTATTATTAAGACCCAGACTGAGATCCTAAAAAAAGCCTTGATAATTAGACTTCTGGTGGGGTTTTTTGTTTGTTTGTTTGTTTTTTGTTAATAAAGCCTGTAAGCTGCTTTAATTACTGAGGCTAAAAGAAGTATTGTTCCTTACAAGAGAAATAACAGAACCTAAGTGTAACTTTTAGGAACAAAAAGAAACTGTAAAATAACATTTCCTCTTAAAAAATAGAATACTTAAAATTTTCGTTTGCTTTCCAAGTAATTTTAGCAGTTTTATTTTTGTAAACATAAAGGTTTTCTTCCCTGTTTGCATGCAGGCTTGTGGCATCAGTAGCTCATATGCTCATGCGCATAGCTCATGCATATTCTGCTGACTCATTGGGAATATCTGAACATTTCATTGTATTTTAGACAAGATTTAAAAACAGAAGTTGAAAATAGCCTTCTCATTCACTTTGTTTGTAGCCTAAGTCCTAATTCAAAGTTACCTTGAAACTGAGTTTCTGGAGTGTTTGCTGTGTTAGGCTATTTCTTCTTTTTTAATGGAACCTCTGATTCAATTTTAGAAAAAGAAGAGTTAATTAAATATAGGGCAAGTGGGTGCTTGTTAGATAAGGATCATAGTTAAGTGCTATTTTGAATCTAAAACTTGTTTCACTTTAATATTTACATCTTTAATAAGACTTTATCAGCATGTATCAAGTGCTGCCAATCTTGATAATAGCAGATAATAGCTCAATGTTTGTATTCAGTGAAGATAAAAGCAGTGATTAAACAAGACAAAAAGAAATTTTGCATCTCACATTGAGTGAGGAAACAGTATGAATCACAGAGTGGTAATCTTCAATGTTTACTCTTAGGCCAAAGCCATTTTTGTTTAAAGGGGATCACAGGTACCCAGTTTCAAACCCTGAAAGTCCTGTCGTCATACTTTATGCCGAGATTGGTTCAGAGGAGTTCTACAGATTCCACAAGCTGCTTGTTTTAAAGGCCAAGGCAGGAGAAATCACTTATGTCCTCAGGCACTATGTTGCTGTAAGTATATTTGTTCCATATTACATGGGTATTTGACAAAGAAAATGTTATTAGTCAGGATTTAAAAAGAAAAAGAGCCTAAGTTTTATTTACATTTATGTAACATGTTGCTGCTTGATCTTTATTCAGAATTACTCAGTTTATTTTCTTATTTCGTGTAGCTGAGGATTATAATTATATTCTTCTGATTGTTTAAATGAGAAGGTTGCTGGATTTTACAAATTCAGAGTTAGACTCCAGATAAATTAGAGTTTTACCTAATCAAATATAGGTAGAGCAACATTTTCTTATAGGAAATACATACCACCTACCTCCTGTTTAAATATTCTGATCTCTCCACAGTCAAGCCACTTAAATTACCTGAATATGAATAGCAGATATTAACCTTAAGGTCCCAATTTCAAATGAAAGACATTGTTTCTGTAGGGATTTCATTACAGGACCGCTCACCAGTCCTCCTGTAATTATTCCTGTTTTCATCTCTCCTTCAAATGCCCATAACCACTAGATTGATGTTTATACTTTAAAAGCTCTGAGAAATTAGTTATATGTCTTTCCTCCTGAATATCACATTAATGTTGCTAAAACCTACAAATATAGAAGCTAGTAGCCAGACTTGAATGAGAAACAACATCAGTTGCTTCACCTCTAGTAACATTTGCACTTTTGATAAAAGAAGGTCATACACTGTATACACTGCTTTCCTTTTAATTGTTTTTCAATTTTGGAAAGAGTACTTGCATTCAGAATTAAATATACTATGCAACAGATCTTGACACAGTTATATGACTGGTAGGTACTTCAAAATACTTCTAGGAAGTGACCTTGCTTGTTTCCCCTTTGTCAGTGCTAAGTATCTGCCTCTCTTGAGGGTCACTGATTTCTTTTTTTCCTTTTCTTTTCTTTTTTCTTTCTTCCTGGTAATTCTCTCTTGTAACTCTTCAGTGAATATTTCATTCTTGAACTTCACAATTGAAGTTCCTGTCCCTTATTTAATTTGAAGACATGAGTGTATCCTCTTCTACTTGGCTTACACACTGAATCCTGAAACATTGCTTTATGTTCCTTTCTGCTTTGTTTTTTTGTTCATAGCAGTATCTTTGATTTTGGAACTTCAAAAAGCTTAAAAACAATAGCAAATAAATTTGTTATGGTATATTAATGCAAAATCACTCATTGTATTTCTGTTTCACATTTACATGTTACCAGTTATGCTTAAAATGTGTACCAGCTTGAGATTCCTTAGCTTTGGGAAATGGCACACCAATTTCTAATTTGCACATCAAAACAGAGTGGCAATATTGTAAAGTTTGCTTTTTGTTACAGAATCCCAGTAAAGAAAAAGTCTACCTCTCTGGGTATGGTGTGGAACTGGCCATTAAGAGTACAGAATATAAGGCCAAGGATGACACCCAGGTGAAAGGTGAATTCATATTTTAACTACTTTAGTGTAAAACCCTTAATTTTATGAAGGTAATCTTACATTTCTTCTGATACAAATGGCTACTTGCCTGAATGGCAGATAATCTTTCTTCTGATCTGAAGTCATCAAAATCATTCTCTTCTCTTCCCTTCTCTATTGGGTCTTGTCCTTTATGAAGATTATTTTACCACAGTACTTGCCTCCTGTATTTGTAAAATGCTGGGCACAATGGGCTCATGTCTCTGGGCTAGATCTTAGTAATGGTACTGTTAATGCAACTAACTTTTTAATCAGTTAACTAGATCTTCTGCAGGTATAAGGCAATTTTTCTACCTTAATTTCCCCTCTACATTCTCAGAGTAGAATGTGTTTTCTCATCCTGTTCTTGGCTAAAAGAGAACTTAGAATAATGTGTGGTTTTGTGCTTTTACTTTTGTCTTTACAGCACCCATCTCCAATTTGCAAACTCTCATACAGTATAACTATTCTAGCAGGGAAATTTGTGTTTTTATATATATTATATTTCACAGAATTTTCTGTGGACTTTAGCAAGCACGTTGAGAGAATTCTGCAAAAATTTATTTAAAATTTTCTTGTTTGCTATTTAAAAAAGGTTGCACTGATCAAAACTTTACTGAGAATAATCTTTTTATTTTCTTTTTTTTTCTTTTTTGGTTACAGATAACAGTTGTGAAGAACTAAACTCAGGTTTTTGAACTGGGTTCTTCAGAGTTAGTTTAAACAGCTTCTAGGTGCAGATCTAAACTTTGACTCGGACTATTTTGACACAATCTGCAGTTTAGACAAATAAAACCATTAGCGTTTATTTGTCATACATACATACATATATGTATTTTATTTTGAGAGAAACTGACATACTGGAGCAGGTGATCCAGCTTATGATTTTTATATTACTAGTGTGTGAGAATTTCCATTAATTGGTTGTCAAAGTTATGCAAAAGTCCTGATGTTGTTTGTAGTACAGGCAGTTTAGAGGCACCCCCTACTGGGGTGGGGCAACCCCTATAATATAATTCAAGGGAAATCTGTTATTTGTAAACTTGTGAAGTTTTACTCCAAAATTGATGCAGTGATCTGGAATGCTTTACAAAACTGACACACTATGAATTGCTATGAGCTGCAAATTGCTTTTAGATTTTAACCTGCAAATGATGAGTATAATTCCTTCTCAAATCCTGTCTGATTAGGTGTTCACTTTTCTGTTTATTCTGTGCTTGTTCTAGCTGTGTTTTCTGCCTTTTTAGAAGCAAGCACTCTTCCAAAATGATGGGACATTAATTAGACTTAAGCATAAAAAGTCTGGATTGGAGCTGGCTTGCTTCCACCTAGTTAGGAGATGGTGTGACTATCTGCACCACTTTTTACACAGATTTCTTTTTGTTGATTAAGCTCAGAATCGGAATTTACTTATTCAGATACTGGGGTTTCTATTGTATTTTGGGAGATAAAATCAAGGTTATGCTCATGATTGAAGGTTAGGACCTACCCGACAAAGCTAGTATGTCCTGTCTAGGCCCTAGTGAATTCCTCCGCATGCTGAGGTACCTCTGAGATTTCCACTCACCTCTGAGGCTTTCCTTCTAAACAATGCAACTTGATTTTCCTTCAGCTGTTACTGGGTTCACTTGTGCAGTTAGTGCCCCTTGGATACAAGTTTAGCAGTGAGCCTGAAATTGTCCTTTTCTTTCTTTCTGGTTACTGCAGTGCCCCATCTGCTTTAAAAAAAAAAAAAAGAAAAAAAAGTAATAATAATTTTTTTTGATGAACCTTAGTTAATCATCAGCTGCGGCCCTTGTTGAAGGGACTGACAGAGATTGGATATAAGGAAAACAGTGGTCTGTCTCTAGCTTTATGGTGTTTGACAGAGCTGTTTCTCAAATATGCAGATGATGCACATTCTAAGCCAAAAAAAAAAAGTAATTTGAGAACTAAAAATGAGTTGTGCACAAGTATAAAAGTTTTACTATTATTGTTTCAGGCAGTCATGTCCAAACTAATCGAATCGAGTGTGAGAACTGTCTGAATAATTGGTGATAGTGGTATTCTCTGTGTATTTATAGGTACAGATGTGAATGCTACAGTAATAGATGAAAATGACCCTATTGATGAAGTGCAAGGATTTCTCTTTGGAAAACTAAGGTAAAACTGTGTTGTAAGTTGTTGGGCTTTGTCTTATCAAAGCACTTGATGCAGAGATGCTGATCTCTTGCTTTATTATTATTTTATTAAATATGAGTGCTTTGTTATCTACATACGTTTTCATTTGTTGGTTTCTTTGAATTAGCAGCAGAGTTGCTTACAGGAACCTACTTAAGTTTTTTTCTTTTTACCCTCACTCCCTTTCAGGCAGTTGTATCCTGACTTGACAGAGGAGTTGAAAGAGCTTAGAAAACACCTTGTTGAAAGCACCAATGAAATGGCGCCTTTGAAAGTTTGGCAGTTACAAGGTAATCTGTATGGAAACTTTCAGTATTGTACTGCAGATACTTAGATGTAAAAAATATCTTCCTGCATTCTATGCAAATGCCATTGCTTGAGGCAGGGTACAGTTGGAGAGTTTGGATGTAAATGTCTGCTTTGGAAGCTACTGAATTTTCTGAAGCTGCTTTGCAGGGTCCTGTTGAAATAGCTTTTACAACGGTTCTCTTTCACAGGACCACAAAAGTGAGATTTGCTTTTGTACAATGATATATAGAAAGCTACTCACTCATGAACTGGCTACTATAGTCACATTCTTGCTTTGGAAAACTGAGATTTCTTAAGACCAAAGGAAGGACTAGTCTTAGGATACTACTTTGAGAGCAAAGTTCCCTTTTTGCCACTTTCATCTACTCTAGAATCTGAAATGTTTAAATGGGTTCTTAGTGTCAGACTACCTAGAATGAGGACGTGCCTGGTCTTGATAGGATCAAAACTTGTAGGAGTTCAGACATGCATGCTACTGAATACTGAGTATTATCCATCAGTCTCTCAATTCAGTCTCTCCCTATCAAATTTCCTGTATGACAGCTGCATAGCACATCACATAGCTATGACCCCGTTTACTTCTTGGAAAAGAGGATAGCAGGAAGAAGACTGTGTGAAGGGTTTTGTTCATAGCAGCCTACTCCTACTTAGTGTCTTCCCAAAGATCAAATGGTGACTTATGTCAGAATTCAAGCCGGTAGTGCAGTTGATAAATGTGTGTGCAGTAAATACAGCGCTGCTTGTAAGTGACGGAATGTAGATCTGTTTGTGTGACAGTGGCTACCTCTTCCACTGGAATCTGCTAAATGCCCTGGCCTACAGTAGGATTGGTACTGCTGTGGCATGTCCTCAAAGAATGCTCCATTGTTCTAAATTTAACAAACAATCCCACAAATCAAACATGACTAGGGAGTACAGCATCTCTTGTGCCATTCATGTGTTTTGTGGGCTTTTCAGTTCTTAAATTCACGATCTTTCCTCCTTTTGACTCCCACCAAGATAGGGCTAATTTAAAGTTTCTGTTAAACCCAACAAGAGTCATTTCAAGCTATATTTCAAAAGCTTCTGCATACAACTCTAACCTGTTTCCATGGAATGCATCTGCAGTTCTTGTTATAGGCCTGTTGAAAAGGTTATTCATCTTCTGGAAGTACTTAGAAATGCTGAATATATATTGTAGCTGCAGAGAACATAACTCCAACAGATTGCTGTTTATCTTCCTAGCCTGTGAAACAAGTGCTGAAACCTCTTCTGAAAGGTAGATCCTCCTGTCCCTACCAAAAAAAAAGAAAAAATAAAAATAGGGATGGTCTGGTCTCAGGAAGCAAGTAGACATTGTACACTAGTTCAGTTTGAAAGAGTTACTTACTCAGAGGCATTTAATAAAAGCTGCAAATTAGGAAGAAGAAAAGAAAAAAACTGCATAAAGGAGCAGATAAGCAAAGATGCTGAAAGCCAAAGTTGGTATGACTGATGTATAAATGCTTATTCTTAGTGCAGTGCTTTAGGTTGTTTTCAGTTTAGAGTCTTTGACTTGTACTATTTCACTTCTAGATTTAAGTTTTCAAACTGCTGCCCGTATTTTGGCTGCCCCTCCTGTGGATGCTTTGATGGTCATGAAAGATCTCAGTCAGAACTTCCCTACAAAGGCCAGGTAACTTTAATGATGAGTACTAGGAAGTTTTCTTAATAAGTTCTCTTTTTTTTTTTTCTTTTTCCTTTTTTTTCTCAGCAGAATTCTTGACAGGCAGTATAGGTCTGGTTAAAGTCTGAGCTTCTATTTAGCTGGAAGCAAATACTGCAAAGCACTTACGCAGAAGAGATCTTCAGCTTATGACTACAATGGGGAGCTTGCACTGTTTTTCTTTGGTATTCATGAATGGAAAATTCAACAAAATTGCCTGTGCTGTTTTGTTTTGAAATGCTTCTGAACTTTTTGCATCAAGACCTTAAGAATACACTGGATAGGGTTTCTGTCTGGTGGTTTTAGGATTTACCTTTTACACTTTTGGAAATGGCCCAGTGTTTAAGGGAGTAACTGTTATGTCACAGGCTGACCAAATGCAGAAAATAGAGCTACTACGCATCAGTGAAGGTCTTGGATACGTCCAGATTAATTTCAAGAAATTCGGTCGTGATCTTGCTTGCCTCACCAGAGTAGAAAAATATGTGAAGATGATACTACAGGAGCTACTCCTTCTAGAGTAGGTGGAAGTACACTTAGGAGTAAAAACAGAATGAGTTCTGGTCTTATCTCTGAGTAACTAATATTAAAATTGTACTATTTGTAGCTTCTGAAGTTTGGAATTGTGCTGTCATCTAGTTTTAGGCAGATCAGTGAGCTGAACTCACCCATTCTGTGACAGCACGACCATTAGATCCAATGTAAGGGCAAGAACTGGAGCCCACAGCAAGGAATGGAATCTTCCTATTAGTTCCTGCTCCCACCCCTAACAATCCAGTTTTATTATGGCTTAATGTGAAACTAAACACACAGAGTCAAAAGCTTCTTGGAGCAGTTGACATGGGGTTAACATTTTTATCTTCTCTTCAATTACGGCAGGCAGTTTTTGAAATAAATAGTAATGCATCCTACTTTTTAATGAGGCTACAAAATGCAAGTGCTTCTGACTGCAGCTCCTGATACTAGGAGACTAAATATAGTTAAGGTACAAACAGTGGGATAATTGGGCAAAATGGAACAAAAATTGACAGCATGTTGTTTTTATTTCCATAGGGCGATAACAAAAACAGTTGTTTCCTCAGAACTCAGGACAGAAGTTGAAGAGAACCAGAAGGTAATGCTTCCAGAAAGTTATGTTGTGCTTTCACACATTTAATATAAACTGAAGCTTTGAAAATATTTCTGTTAAAAAAATCTATACTTTGCGTAAAAATATGAGCCAGTGTTTTCACACGCATCTTCTATGAATTTGAGAAGTAAAGAAGTGGCTGGATTTTCAAATGTGGATTAGGAACATAACTTTTCACAAATATGAAAATACTAATCAGAAATTCTTTGAAAGAGATCAAGAATATATTGGGAAATGATGATCTGGAGATTTTGTTTACAGAGTTGTCCCTATAATGGTTGTTCACAGTAGCCAAATGTGTCCTGCCAGTTATTTGGCCAGTGCTTTTTAATGTATACAAACATGAGCTGCTGAATCTGTTAGTTGTATTTATCTACCTTTATAAAATCAACTTTAAATCCAGTGAAAATACTGTATTCTCAAGCGTGGAGGAAAATGTTCTATTTATTTACAGAAAATACACAGCATAAATATTCTTAGGATTTCCAGGCGGACTGGCTTTATTCCTAGCCTGCAGAACAGGACTGTATCAAGAATTAAGTAGGAGAAATCTTGATGTCTATGTCACATCAGTCCTTAGTTTCACTAATAGACCAGCATGGCTTGTAACTTCAAGTTGCAGAGAGATGGTTAGTACGCTTGTATAAATGTGCCTGCTGGGTGGCCTTCTTTCAACCTCTGACCTAGTTTTTATTTGACTCCTGTAACAAATGTGTAAACTCTGAAATTCATAGTATAACTCACCCTGAATAATAGTTACAAGCTTACCTTGATTAAGTTACTGATTTTAGGTTTTGGTTTTACTCTGAACTTCCAGCAAGCAACTGTATATGAAATGTGCAAGTGTGCTTTTTAGTGGGAGTTATTACAGTCAGAGTGTAGTTATATTTTTGGATTATGTTCAAATATCTGGGCTGGAGGGAATGTTAGAAAGCTGTTGCTTGGAAAGCAATTATATTAAGCATATTCTTACAGTTTTAAGGAAGCAAAGGAAATACATTTTTCATGATCTAGTTTAAGATGGGATTTAGAAAATAAATTTTAGAGGTACAAATTCATCAGTGTTTACTGGGAAGGCACAGGGTCAACTCAAAACCGCCTGCCATCGCTTGTAACAATCCATACATACTATGTGGAGGAAATGGTTCCCTTATTGGTATTTTGAGGGGGAAGCTACTTAAGGAATAAAAATTTAGCAGCTATCCAAGTAAGTCATATTCTTTTAGCTGTGTTTTGAAATAAAACCGTAGAAAAATAGGTTGTGAGGAACCTCTGGATGTCATTGAGCTCAACTTCCTGCCCAGAGTGTGTTCTAGTGTTTGCAAAAAAAGTTCGAACTGTGCTGTGTACTTGGCATTAACAAACCACTGAAAAAACAGTAGCCACTTGAGAATTTCATAGAGTAGAATGAAAATACACCTGGTAGTGCAGTTCCGATAGAGCACAAAATGCAAGTTTATAATAAAATCAAAGCCAAACAATACCTTTTAATATATGATCTCACAAAGTATGTGAAGTATACATCTATGTCTTTTTTTTTTAATCTCATTGATAATATTCAGCTCATTTAGTGTAACCTTTAAGCTTTCACCTGTAAGCTTTACAAGTCCCCTGAGATTCCTGTTCTGAATGAGAAATCCCTGGTTGTTCAATAGTGATAAAATCAGAAAAGAGGATTGACACTATCCACCAACGTAGTCCTGGAAGGGATGAGATGTAGAACATTTCTAAGCTAAAGCTGCCTGGGGCTTTTCTGCTACATGTTAGAGCAGCCTGATCTGTAGGTAACCCCACAATTTGATGGATGCATTTTTATTCCAAATACGTCTAGACTACTAAATTCAGATATGGATAGGTTGTAAAGAGCACTGCTCTTGTCAACTTTTCCTTTGCATGACTCTAGATATTATTTGCTAGTGAAGTTCATGGCTTGTAATAAGTCGTAGTTTAGCAGGTATGTATGCACAGAAAGATGTAACTTAACATTGCACATACTCAATTCCTTTATTGGGAGCTTCATTAATTAATAGAATATATACATTCTTCCTGCTTATATGCTGCTTTTGTGTTCTAGGTACTTCACAAGTTACTTTGCTATTCCTCCTTTTGCCTTGCCTATTCCCTTCACAATATTAGGGTTTTTCTTCTTTTTTTAATGTGCAAATATTAATGTTTTTCCTTCAGTGTTTGTTATGCCTCTTAATAGAACTTTGTAACTGCTGCTGCATGAGAAGAGGTATCAGGAGGAAGAAATGGCATGTCTTAAGTGTGTGTGTTGTAGTTTTTGTTTGTTTTTAATGGAATTTTACATGTTGGGAGTTTTGCTTCAGCAGGACTGTTTTCTACTCACCTCTCCCCTGGTTCAAAATTACACTCTGATGCTGCCTCAATTTAGGGGCAAGTATCCAGTCAAATGGAGTAATGCTTAGGGGTACCTAGGAGAACTTCCAAAATATTCCTGAGACTCTCCCAGACACTTATGTGCTATCTGTTTTCTGGAACATCACACTATTATGAAACTCATATGCTTCATATGCTCTTTATTCATGATGCATCCACTATCTTAGGACTTAGTTGGTACCTTAAATATGGCAGTCAGTACCACTAATGAACACCACACAACATACAGCAATTCAAATCTGTTCTATCCAAAAATGAGCTTTAAAGAGCTAAGATAGGTACCTGGATACTTTCTGTCTGGAGCTGTCAGCTAGAAAATATCAAATGACTTCTCTCACATATTTTCTAATGATTTAATCCAAGTATATTTTTAAAAATCTACTCAAGCAATTTCCAAATTTGTCAGAATTGCACAGAAACAACAGAAGTCCCACTGATGTATGGCTACACTAGATAGCTTCGTTTTTTTCCTCTTTGGCTATTTGAATGTACTAAGTATGGATATATACACTAAGTGAAGACTGTAGTTGAGAATTAATATAATGCAATCCAAATAATGATGAGGATAATATCCATAGCTTTGACACACTAAACTCCGTAATCATTTTTATTCTGTTTGTAGTTTTCTTCTCATGGCTTTTTCCTCCCCCCTCCCCTTTCAGTATTTCAAAGGAACATTAGGATTACAGCCGGGAGATTCTGCCTTGTTCATCAATGGACTACATATTGATTTAGACACTCAGGACATATTTAGGTAGGAATATCATCTTTTCCAGAATAATTGTGTCCTGTTTAGAATCTTGCATGGATGCTAAAGTCATTTAGACAGATTTGAACCTTTGAAAAACACAGTATTTAAACTAGATGTAAATGATTAATTGATTAAGTATGGGGAAAAGCAGACAATGTTTACTTCTCTTACATAAGTGGTTTCCTACAGAAAAGCTGTTGTGAAAACTGCAATACTCTAGAATATCAGAAAAGGAACCTCACCCTATTACTGTTCGTTTGACTTGTTCTGTGAATAAGCAAGACTTTGGTCTTCAGGACTGTCAATAAATACAAGCTTATTTTGAAGACAGTAGCGTATTTGATTCTCAAAAGCTAAATCCCTGTAAATTTTCCATCTGAAAATGGCCTTGCATCTTTGTCAAGACCTGTTTCAGTACTGTGGAACTGAAATTACAGTTGTATATCATGCTTAAGTTATCTTGATGTAATGCACTTCTTCTCAGAAAAATAACAGAATATGTTTTAAATTAGCTCAAGTTTCTTAAGGCAGTTAGAAATAGGTAAGACGTAAGAAATAATGCATAGACCTCACAAACTTCTGTTTATACTTTCCATCTGTTAACCCTTAGGCTATAGCAAGTTATTTGTTGTATTTTAAAATTCAATAAAGTTATTTTTCTTTTCCTTCTAGCTTGATTGATGTGTTACGCAATGAAGCCCGTGTTATGGAAGGCCTGCACAGCTTAGGAATTGAGGGTCTTTCCTTGCACAATGTTCTGAAGTTGAACATCCAGCCATCAGATTCAGACTATGCTGTGGACATCAGAAGCCCTGCTATTTCAGTGCGTTTGGTTTATATAAGAAATATCTTACCCACTTTTGAGCAACGTGTTCTTAAGCTGTCAGGGGAACTTTTGTTCTTCACCTCATAATCAAATCTAAAATTCTGCAGAGAAGAAAAAGGAGCAACAATAGAGAAAACGAGTGCTGTGTTTTAAGTGCAATTAACTCTTAAGAAAGTTCAACTTTTTATTCATATAGTGCTCAAAATAGTGTCTGATTTTTAAAATGTTTTACTATTCCAGACTTGAACAGGACTGGGATCACTTAAATGGCTTTATTTTATTTTTCTTTAGTGGATCAACAATCTTGAGGCTGACAGCCGGTATAATTCCTGGCCTTCCAATGTGCAAGAATTGCTGCGTCCCACGTTTCCAGGGGTGATCAGACAAATCAGGAAAAACTTCCATAATTTTGTAAGCAGTGATCTGATGAGAAATGAAATGTTCCTTTTTTTTGTTTTGTTTTGTTTTAAACAGCAAGGGCATTAGCTTTTGGAACTTACCTACATATATATAATTGGATTCTCTGTCATTTAAAGATGGAGTTAGGATGCTTTCTAAAAAGATTCAGTTCTACCTATACTGTCAAGTTATGAATGTGAGTCAGAGATTACTGAACATAGCTTCCTGACCTCTGTTGGACTGGTCATGTGAATGCCACCATGTGAACAATGCTGTAGGACCATTAACATTTTATCCTTCTATTGAGATGCTTTTAGCACTGAAAAGATCTAATAAAAAAGCAACACTTCATCTGAATTAAGGGCTGTAACTTCATTTTAAGGGCTTGCTTCTGTCTGGGTGTTGGCCTTGCTCTGAGAATGTCTAGCAGGATGGGCCCTCTAGGAGGGCTAGGCAGAGCAACATGATATTTGTGCATTTTGGCAAGATGAGCATGGAGCTCTTAATTGGGAAGCTTCTGACACGACCAGAGACAGAATCCTAAATGCTAGGGCATACTGAGGTAAAGGTAAGGCAAAAAAGAAGTATAGTCTGTCCTGTGTAAAGGGAGTAGTTTAGACAGGGCATCTTCGATTATGATTTTGGACTTATAGGAGAAACTTAGTGGGTCTCATGTCACTGTTAGTGAACAAAATGGAACTGGTAATAACTCTGCATTAAAATATGAATTAAGCTATCTCTAATCAAAAGCCAATGCCTTAACTTGTTAAGGGAACAGAAACCTCTCATTTCCAATTTATGTACAGGTACTGATAGTAGATCCTACTCATGAGACTACAGCAGAATTGTTTAATGTGGCAGAGATGTTCTTCAGTAACCACATCCCACTGAGGTAATATTATGTTTTTATGGGAGGGTTTTTTGTTTGTTTGTTTAGATCAGTTTCATTTTTGTGATTCTTGCAATTGTAAAATGCTTGTTGTTAGGATGCTGTAGAAATTTTAAATACTTTGTATTGCTGGTAGGAAAGGCCATTTTGAAAATGTTGTTCCTTCTTTAAAATGTTTTGAGTAAAACTTTTGCTACTGGCAAAACAGAGCTGAGTAAGAAATTTGGTTTCTCTAACAGTCCAAAAGATACTTAAGAGCAAGCACTGTGGATGAAAGAAGATATAAAAAGCAAGATTCTGACAGACTCTCTATTAGAGATTATATATCACAATTCTGATTCCTAAATACTGTTCAAAATCTTATCAGTATATTCAGAAAAAAAACCCTTTGCTTAAGATGATCGTGGCTGACTGTTGTATGAAGAGTCCATTACCTGTTAGTGTAACAGATTCATAATCTGAGGGTTTGTTTGATTACAGGATAGGACTAGTCTTTGTGGTTAATGACTCAGAAGATGTCGATGGACTTCAGGATCCTGGTGTTGCCCTCCTTAGGGCGTACAACTATGTGGCACAAGAAATGGATAATAATTATGCTTTCCAGGCAGTCATGTCTGTAAGTATTCATTTAAAGGGGAAATGAATGTTTTAATATTTGCCAAAAAATGATAGGTTATGTTCATGTGCTAAAACATATGTAATGGGAAAAAATATTTTTCTACTTTGACTTTATTAGTGTTCAGGGTACCTCAGAATACCTGTACCACAGAATAGCTGTTTCCCTCTAAAGTGCTATGAACTAATTTTAGGAAGTGAGGCCAGATTTAAATGTGATATTTATACTTTTGTAAGCGTTTCTAATCCTACCTCTTTCTTTGTTCTGCTAATACCACTTCTAAACTATTCTATCCCTTTAATGTTACAGCTGAAAGTTTTAGCTGACACATTCTTGCAACATAAAAGATTATAGATACTAGTAAATTTATTTTCACTTGTAGTTCATTTCACTTGTAGCTTGACATTGTTGCACAAATCTGTAAGATGGGCATAAATTTGCTAGTTTTTTTGAAGACAATATTTTTTGTTATACAAATGACGGGGGTTTTATATAGTTGTTAAGTCAGAAGTAAATCTTGTGCCTTCAAGAGGGAAACAAAATTAGCTGCTTTAAATGTAGAGTATGTTATATTCATAAACACGACTTCGTCTGCAAAGAAGAGGTAGCTGTTATGATGTGCTTCACTTGAGCCTTTTTTTTCTTTTTTTGCTGAGCACTACTTTTTCTGCTCAAATATTTTTTGTAACTGAAGATACAAGTTACTATTTAAAGAAATCCACAATACTTACCTATTTCCAATCTGGCTGGAATAACTATGAGGTAAAGCAAGGTAAGTTTTAGATCTACCAGCACTTTGCAACTTTTAGCTTTGTATTTATAAGACATTATTGAATTTATTCAAAAGATTGTCATTTTTATTATCTAGCTGTTAATACTTTGTATAATTACTAGAATACAGGTGGCATGTTACTTTACCTTTGGTAAGAAGAGTTGATTTTTCACTTGCAGCTGTAAACTTGTATTTGTGTCCCTTTTCCAGATATATAACAAAGTAAAAACAGGAGATCAGCTGAGAGTTGAGCATGTGGTTAGTGTTCTTGAGAAACAGTATCCTTATGTAGAAGTAAACAGCATTCTGGGAATTGATTCTGCCTATGATCAAAACAGAAAGGTAAGAATTTGTGAAATAATGATTTTTTTTTACTTCTTTTTTTCATCAACACTGTTTTGCAAATATCATTGCTATGTACAGTTTCTTGCTCAAGTTCTCTTACTTGGTAAAGAAGTATCTAATTCATTATCATACTAGGGTGAGTTTTAATACTGTAAGTATTTATGTTCATCATAAAGTTTATATGTGTGTGTGTATATATATATGCATAGACGCACGCACACATGTATATTTTATATTACAAGATTACAAGAACTAAGGTAAGTTTCATGTCTCTAGAATTGCTTAAAAAAATGCAGAGAGCATGACTCACAGGGGAAACCCAGAAGCTTAGTGTTTGGGAGGGGTTTGTGTGGGTTTTCTTTAGCACTGGTATCTGAATAGTGTCTGAGATAATAGGATGCTGATAAATGCAAAACTCCTTGCCTGTAGCAAGGCATCTGGCAACCCTTCTCAAAGGATTTTTAAAAAAATATTTTTAGGGTTGGTACTTTTCTGTATGGAGAAAGCTGGGAGTACAAAACAGTACTGGGTCATTTTTTTATGTGAAATGAAGAAGATTGTATTTTGGGTTCTGTAGGGGATGGTCTTTTATTTTAGTTGAATGTTCCAGAAGAAAGAATGGAAGTACTTTCTACAAAAGCTCAGTAATATTTATGATACTGCCAGCATCTGGAAATCTGAAGAATGGTGCCAAGGTTATGTACATAGGAAGGTGTAAAGCATAGATGCACGTAAGTCTGTGTAGGAAAGTATAGAAAAAGCATTTTCAGGTAATCATAATGCCTTAAATTAGGGTAGACATTTCTGAATGACAGGAGAGGTCCTATCAATCTACATGATAGATATAGTACTTCTTGCCAGTTGATTTCACTGATCAGAACAAACAGAGCAAATCACACTCAATGTGCTGAGGCATAAAGGATGTGGCCAATGTACTCAGTGCAGTTTCATGGCTAGGGGCAGAGTCTGAGGAGGCAGACTGCTGGAGCCTCCCTCTAAAAAGCTATCCTCAAATTTTCATACATATGAGACTCCTGCTTAAAGGGATCCCATTACTTTCTCTATTACCTAAACACGCCTCTGTTGAGGCATCTTCTTTTGAAGTTACTTTTGAAGTTCTGAAGTTACCATGAAGTCTTGAAAGGGAGTATGTGACTGGGGAGGAAGCAAGACATTATTTAATCAATTGCTTGCTTTCAAAAAGCAAAAGGCAGAAATGGCATGATGAGAGTGAAGCTGGAATGTGAACCTGGGCTGTTCTTATGCTGAGCTAAACAGATTTCCAGTGTAATTAATAACCCGCTTGGCTTGGATTTCAAGCAAAGCCTTCTTCTCACCCTGTTTAAAACACAGGAAAAAAAAAAAAAACATAAACCTTCCACAAGAAATCCCCAACAGATAGTGCTAATCTCTGAAAGACTCAAGAGGCCATTTTGGAGCCCTTGCTCCAAATGTTCTACTTGACGCCATTCAGCATGAACATATCTTAAAAGGAGGTCTTTAAAGAGAGCTTAGCCCTATATAAAGGACAAAACACTGGTCACACTTTCATGTGATCTATGTGATTTTTTTGTCTTTCTTTCTTTTTCTCTGTTCTTAAAAGATAACTATGGGCTAAGGATTAATGATAAAGAGGTTTTGAAAGTTCTCAAAAAGAATGCCTGAGCAGCAGAACTTGATTTTCTGTCCCTAACTGAATATGAATAATGATGGCGCATTTTGCAGTGGTTATGCGAAATGGAGAAACTTGCCTTGACAGAATAACCCCCTCTGGCTTCCCTGCCTCCCTCCCACAGGAAATGTGTGTATAGAAAAATCTTTGGAAACATGTTTCCAAAAAACCCACCCCGAAACAACCAACCAACCAACCAAGAAAACCCACCAAAGCCTCCCACAGCTTACAACAGTTGCAAACTTATATGGCAAATGCTGGTTTCATACTGTGCATTTCTTTAACTGTTACCAAAAAGTATTCACTAGAATTAACTGATTTACGGTATGAACTTAGTAGACTAGTTTGCTAGCATAATGGCTATTTATGTGCGCTTCTTTAATATGAACTAACTTTTCTTGCTTTGAAACTCTGAAAGAGAAGGGCATCTTATGCACATAACATACCAGAAGTGTGTTATGCATTGCATAGCATTTGTATTCAGTATGTGTTACATAAAAGCTGCAAGGACATCTTGGTGTGTTTAGAATAGACTTTGGTAGATATTGCATGGAAACATGAACCCTTGCAGTAATGGTCTGACATGTTAAAGTTACTTCTTTCCCTGTATTTAGGCAGCAAGAGGTTACTTTGAGCAGACGGGTGTAGGTCCTCTCCCCGTTGTGCTGTTCAATGGGATGCCTTTTCAAAAAGATCAGCTGGATCCTGATGACCTAGAAACTGTGACAATGCACAAAATCCTGGAAACCACAAGCCTCTTCCAGCGAGCCGTGTACTTGGTACGTGCTGGGTTCAGCTGTGACTTCAGAGAGAAACATCATTTGAAAAACTGACTTGAAAGTCCCTGAATATGTAATACACATGACAACTTATGTAACTAGTTGGTTTTTAAGTGGTCTAAGGCAAATATATGTGTGATATAATCAAAATTGCTTTTTCTTTCTTTTTTTCCTTCAGGGTGAATTATCTAATGATCAAGATGTAGTTGAATATATCATGAACCAACCTAATGTTGTTCCCAGAATCAATTCAAGGATCTTAATGTCTGACAGAGAGTACTTAGATCTGACAGCAATGAGTAAGGGATGCTTTTAACTGCATTACACCTGAAGTATAAGACTTTTGCTTTCCTAACAGAATGCTCTAGTGGCAAAGCATTAACAGTACCCCAAGTGACATTTTCAGGGGAATTTGACTCATGAAATCGAGAGAATAATGACGCTAAAAAAAAGCCAAGAGCAGTACAGTCCTGTAATGTGTAAAGCAACAGCTTTTTCCTTATTTCTGACCTTTTGAGCAGAGGTTGGCAGTTGCCTTTGGAATTATTGAAAATATGTTGTGCCATATATTGTAGAAGAACTTCTTAGAGCTGAAAGGTTAAAATAACAATAGCCAGTGCAGAGACTCTGCAGTATAACAGCAGGACTGCAGATGCACTTGTGACCTTTCTTGAGTTGGCTGAAGAATAGTAATACAGTGGCTTTTATATGTGTATCATTTAGGTAAACTAACTGGAATCAAGCCAGACTTGAAAAATCTGACTTTTCCATGTCAGAAATGCTATGTAGCTATTAGCGTAACTTAGGAAACAACGAGAACTTCTCAACATGTTAGCTATTAACAATAGAAATGAAAAATAAAAAAACAGTATCATAAGCAAAAAACTGTGGGATGTGTGACTTGATGTCCTGGTAACACTGCTGATTTTCTTTCATTTCACATGGAAATAGTTTGCTTTGGCATCTAATACCTTCTCTCTCATACTTCCTCTCCAGATAACTTTTATGTGGATGACTTTGCTAGATTCACTACGTTGGAATCCAAAGACAAGACAGCTGCTGTGGCAAACAGCATGACCTACTTAACAAAGAGAGGTAGTATCTACCCCAGATATATTTTTTTATATGTGTTTCAGAGCACACATGCAGTACTCAATGCATTTAAGCCATGAACCTTTTTCAAGCCTGTGGGCAATGGTGCCATTCAGATGTTAAAAATATACTTTTGTAGGGCTTGACATCTACATGGAACAAGAGTGTTCCCCTCATTAAACACCTGTAGCCTTCTATGAATAAAGTCCCACCCAAACTTATGCCATGTTGCATAAGACTACCAGAAACACAGTAATGCAAGCTCTGATCCTGCAGTTACACTGACTAGAAAAGTGTAAAAGGGATTCCAGCTCTTTGCCTCGTAATTCGGAATAGCTAAAGATTATGTGCATTCAGAAGAAATTTACAGCTCATTATGTAAGACAACTGCTAATCTGGTCTGTGCTATTCTTACTGCTCGTGTGCATGTACCACTCTGTCAATGATGGTATTGTTTTATTAGTTACACATAAAGCCTTCTGTTAGTATTAAAACAACTGTGCTACTCACTGTAAGAAATGGATGCACAGACCTAATGAGTACAGACCTTATGCTTAATCAGCCCTTGCCTATTCCCATTTTAATTAGGAATCAGAAATAACTTGCTGCTTTTTGAACCGATTTGTCTTGTTTCTGTTTCTGTGTTCTTTACCAGGCTTTTGCAAGTTTCCCCTGATACTATCTCAAGGCACTGTCACCTGCATGTACTGCCTTAAATGTTCCCGTTGCTCTTTGTCTTGCATTTACCCTTGGTTTATGCTCAGTCACTTAGATCTAAACAAGTTTCTTCTCTCCTTTTGTAAACTATTAATTAAACCTACACTTCCATATGCTCATTTGAAAGTGGTGTTTCTTCTGAGGTATTGAACCTGGAGGGGTAAAGCAGCAGCTACTCCCGTGAAAATTAAAAGAAAATATAGGTATTTGTTAACCTTCTGGAGGATTGTGACTGCTCATTCAAAATGTGGTTAATTTGATTAACTTAACTTACTCTTTACTTTCCTGCTCTCTGCTGATTTCATCTCATCAGTCAACAGCTTCTGTTCATGGAGATGTACCAGTTTGCGATCTCATGGCTTCACAGTTTTTGGTTCATTGCCCTTTCTATGACTTAGGATATTTGGTATTTGATTGCAGTAATGTTATAGCATGTTTATTTTCTAAAATAATAGAAAGCTATATGTGTTGTTGACTCAGCAGCAACACTGAAATAGTGCTGGCTTGCTGTTTTTTTGAAGAGGGCAGTTATTATTAACTGTCGACATCCAAGTCAAATGCATGGCAAGTTTTGCAAATGTTCTTCAGAATGCAGCCTTCATGGTATTGTATGAAACTGATATAATTAGTATAATTAGTGCTGTAGTATGAAAATAAAGCATCAATCTTTTGAAAAAAGTGGCAAAGTCTATTCTAATAAAAAACACAGACTTGTTGTGTGTTAAAACTGAACTTAGTGATTCAGTTATGCCTAGCGCAGTGCTGTTCAGCTTCTTCATACACACTGAGATTACTAAAAAGAAAAAAAAATTAATGTCTGTTTCCTTTCCATTTCTTTCCTCTCTGCTTTTTGACCAGGAATGTCTTCCAAGGAAATCTATGGTAACTCATGCTTTAGCATTTCTTATGTTACTGTTCTGGGAATTTTCCACTTCCTTTATAAGGCTGGCTTTAGAACCAGCAAGAAATAAAGCTATTTAAATGCATGTTTGCTTCAGCACTTTTTGTCTCTGTACAAAACTGATTTTGTGAGCTAATAGTATCAGCATGAAGAAGAGTGTGTCTGTACCCTGGCACAAATCTGTAATTAATTTATGGATTCCTTTAAAATTTCTAAACTGAACAGGTAGCAAAAAAATGCAGTTTAGAAATGGTGATGCATGCTGTCCTATGTGGGTTTTCAGTGTGAGGGGAATCAAACCTAATACAATACTTCTATTTTTGACCTACCAGAGTTGATAGCTTAGCTTCATCTGCATCTTTTCTATGTCCTTTTTTTCCAAATCTGTGCATGCACATCTTTTTTCATCCAAATGACAAAAAATAAAAAAAATAGCTCTCCTTCCCTCTACCTCAAAAAAAATTTTTTTTTCCCCCTACAGATGATTCTTTTGTTAGACCAGTTACTTTTTGGATTGTTGGTGATTTTGATAAACCTTCAGGGAGGCAATTGTTGTATGATGCAATTAAACATCAGGTAGGTAATGCTTGCTCAGTGTAGCAGTATAAATAAAGCAGTGGATAGAGGCTTGAGAAACACAGGATTATACTTCTGTCCTGTCTTATGACACAAGAGAGACTAGTTTTTCTGCACGTTTCTATTTTCCAGCCTTATCTTGTCTGTAGGGGATGGAACATCCCTGATCTGCTTGTGCTAGGACAGAATCCCCTCTCAGCCCTCCACTAACACAATAAAGAAAGGATGCTCTTTAGTCCCTGTTCCTAAAATGACATGTCTGAACTTTGGTTTGGAGATGAACATGAGCACTGCTCTCTGTTTTGTCTCTTGTTGCAGAGACTGAACCATAAAAATAAGTAGTTTACTCCTAAATCATTGTTTTGCCAGATCTGAGTGACAGCCAGGGTCCAGTTTTTATTATGTAGCAAATGTACATTGTATTATCTAGAAGATCCCTGTCACAGTAGTGCCTATATGTAGACTAAGTATTTTAGCGTTTAATTAGTATTTTGTCCTTTTAATCTTGTGCTGTTACTTGCCCAGTTGGTATCTGGTTTTCACGATAAGTAATGCAAAGCTTTTGCTATACATGTTATTAAAAAAATTATTCTTGTAAAAAAAAAAAAAAAAAAAAAAAAAAAAAAAAAAAAAAANAAAAACAAAAAAAAAAAAAAAAAAAAAAAAAAAAAAAAAAAGTACCTGAAATCTAAAACTTTCTCTAATCCACTTCTTCTTAAACGCAGAAATCCAGCAATAATGTCCGAATTAGCATGATTAATAACCCCAGTGAAGATCCAAACAGCAAGAATATACTTGTTGCTAAGGCCATATGGGCAGCTCTGCAGACGCAAACTTCAAATAATGCCAAGAACTTCATCACCAAAATGGCAAAGGAGGAAACTGCTAAGGCACTTGAGGCAGGAGCTGACATCTTAGAATTTGCAGTTGGGGTAAGCATGTTTGTTGGTGCCTACAAAGGTAGGATACTTCACTAGTTCTTTTAATGAATATCTTAATGTAGCATGTTTATATGGAAAAGCTGAAGTATGGAGAGTAACACTGTGGGGTGGTTTTTTGTTTTTTTTTTCTCTGAGAGGTTAAGCTTAGTGAATGACAACACTTTGTCTAACAGTAAACATAAATCCTCTTACACATCAAAGCTACTCCACTTTAAAAAGTCAAAAGGAATGCAGGTTCAGAGATCTGTTAAAATGAGTTGGTTGTTCCTTGTGTATCAAGAGAATTTCATGTTCATGATCTGTTTAAGAAAATAAACTACAATTCTCAAATGAGGCTTAAAAATTAGCCAAGAACCACTTAAGAACTGAAGAATGGAGTACGGCCCTTTACATCAGAAGTTGTGATCATGTCTGAGAGTGACAGGTAGGAGTTAGGTTTAACACCACGAAGAACAGGGGCATGAGGATAAATTTTAGCAAGTTACAAAGACCTTTCTGAACAGAAACAAGAAAGACATATTTTAAAGTGCTCATGGATGTAATTTTCTTCCTGTTTCAATGTCAAATTTTTTTTTCCCTCAGGGTATGGATATCAGTATGTTCAAAGAAGCCTATGAATCTCCCAAAGTGGATTTTATTCTGTCTCATGCTATATACTGCAGAGATGTTCTGAAGCTGAAGAAGGGCCAGAGGGCTGTGATCAGCAATGGAAGGGTGAGATTGATCAGCAGATAGTAAGAGTTTTTAGAGTCGCAGAGAAGCGGACCTTGAGCAGCAGAGTCTGAGAATCTGATACAGTGTCTCTGCCTTCTTCGGGTCACTAGATTGCACCTAATTTGATTTAGTCAGACCTCCAGTGATCTGTGCTTTGTACTGTGTCCAGTTGGAAGTTTTGTACAAATTCAGATGTTTAAGTAGCAGAAGTTTCAGTCACGTTGGCAATGAATGGAGTCCAGGGCCTAAAAGGGCATTGGGCAAAATGTTCCCATATCTGCCCCTGATTAAAGGATGCTGGTGACCTGATCTCTCCCACAAGCTCTTCCTACAAGACCTGCTTAAATTAGGCCAATTCTGTTGTTACAGTATTACTCTGCAAATAATGAAGCCCAGCTGTGTACAGCATTCAGCTTTCTTCTGTCATCTGCTTGATACTTAGGAAAAAAATGCAAGTTCCAGTGACTACTGTATACTTTATCAGGTTAAACATTTCAAGTGGTAACTTGCAGTATTCTATTCTATTCCCATTATTAGCAATATAGCAAGAATTCTCTAGGCAGCTTTTTAGGCTTCTGAAGACTACTGGAGTAAGGTTTGGTAGAGCTTTGCTTCACTACTGGAATTGGCCTGGTATTCTGTTGCCCCCTCAGGTTGTAATATTGCAGGTATAATTTAATAGGCCATATTTTTGCAAATCAGTGATCTTACTGAAAACTGTAAGCATGCTTTTTTTTTTTTTTTTTTTTGTCTCAATGTCTAGGTTATTTTATACTGTGGGCTCTAAATAGCTGGAATTATCTATTAAACTTGGTTGTTTATTAATATCAGTCAGAAACAGTTAACACCCATCAAGTTTGGGCCTGAGTATTTACTTAATACATCTTTGAATTTTGTTTCAGTGCAACCTTTACATGGTAATTCCGATTCCATTTTCTTTGTAGGTTATTGGCCCATTAGAGGATGCTGAGATGTTTAATCAGGATGATTTTCACCTCCTTGAGAATATCATACTGAAGACATCAGGACAGAAAATCAAATCCCAGATTCAGCAGCTGGGATTTGAGGAAGATCTGTAAGTAAACCTGGAGAGACTAGCAAGAAGTGGTGGTACTCTTACAACATGACCTCCTGCAGCCTGGAGAAACCTTAACTTGTATCAAATTAGGTGCTGTAAACAAACACGCCTGTATTCAGTGTGGTCAAGTCTCAACTGTTCAGAGAAGCAAGTCGGAAAGGAAGAAGATGTAAATTATCTGTTTTGGGTTTAATCTGTAGTATCTTATGTTGGTATGGAGCTGTAACTGTATCCCCCAAATTCAGGAAGCAAAATTGGGAATACTGGCAAGCCCTATTGTGGTACTGTGCTCCAAGTTCATCATTCTTGACTTATTACCTGCAATTAGTAGTCATCTACTGTGGCTGTTAACCTCGTAATGGAAATTGAGAGTTGTTGACTGCAGCCTCACTGACAAGCAGCAAGGAAGTGGAAAAGTGCCCAAGTCTCTTGGGACTTGCCCTAAAACCGTTTAAGTGAACATGGAACAATAAATGCAATAGTCCCTGTGCTCCCAGCAACATGGGCTGCAACAGCCTGTTGTGTTGGGTATTGGAGGAGTTTAGGAAGTGATTTCTTCGATGAAATTAAAACACGAGTAGAGTGAAAGGGTATGAAAAGAACAAGGATGGTAACGCATTCTACAAGGGCTTTTTAAATTCATTGCTGTGTTGCCCTAAATGAAATTTCATTCCAAATTTAATTGACTCTGGCTAGTGACAGCATTATCGACAGAGAAGCTGTCTACATGCAAACGAGAGCTGTTGCTAGCTGCTAAAGGCTATGTTACAAGGTGGTATAAATTGCTGTGTGTTACTACGTTTGTTCTTGAAAAAGCTTTCTGCACTGGACTGCCTTTCTGCTTCTTTAAATGGAACAGAAGCCTGACTTCTCATTAATATTAAGGCCTTCAGACTTGTGGAGGGTTTTCCCCTAGATAAATCTTAAGTGGCAGACTGGTTTAAACCATTTGCCTCCTATGTGTTCTGGTTTTTTAACCCATATGTAGGATTACCACAATATTTATTTAAAATGTGAAGAAAAGAAGAAAAGGGAGAAGAGACTCTGAAGAATAGGTTTCCTGAATCAGTCTGCATTTCAGCTAACTGCTGCTGTCTTCCCAGTATCAAAAACAATTTTTTTAGTAATGTATTTCACTGTCAGTATTACAGAAACATGTAAATGGCTTTTATCTTGTTTTAAAGCAAAACAATAGGAAAAGAAGTAGGGATGAGATAATAATAATCTTAGTTCGAGCTAATTCTTGCCAAAAGAAAAGAGGTGCTCTGTTCAAAGGAAAATCATCTTTGGGTTCAACAGAACATGCACTAGTGTCTGTCGATCAGAACTGGTATTTACAGAGTGAGTGAGTGAGTGAGTGAGTGTGTGTGTGTGTGTGTGTGTGTGTGTGTGTGTATTTGAGCTTGTAGTTAAGATGACAATTCCTGCTGTATTTAGCTTTACAGCTTTTGCAGCAGTCATTTTCCCATGATGCTGCTGTTAAAAGCTGACAATTGATGCTTTTGCAGGCTCCAGTAGGTTAATTGAGGTCTTTTGTATAGACATTGTACGTGAACCTAAGCTCTAGGAGGACAGTTCTAACAGCACACTATACCCTTTTGCATCCACTGCTGTACTGGGAATCAGAAGGGAAATCAAGAAAGGTGGTAGGCTTTTTGGATGGTAGGGCAGAAGAGGCGATACCCTGAACATCTGGACAGAGCAGAGTTCAGATTTTTTGAATAACACTGCTAAGGTTTGCTGAAAGTTTTTGAATTGAACTGCTGCATTAGAAAACATTGTAAACTTGGAAGTCTTCACCAGGCTTGTTTTTGTTATGAACAAATTAGATACCTGTCACTGTAAATCTATGAGACTGAGCTAATTAAGGAAAAACTGACAGACTCGTAAGTACAATATAGCTTCTTGGCAAAGCTATGATGTACAAATCAATTTCTATTGAACTTTCATGAGGTGTTACATTTTTAATAATAAATATGATATTCTTGAAATACAGACTGAAAATTTTTCGGAAAAATAAAAAGGAAGAACTTGTCAGCAGTGATCCTGTTCCTTAGGACCCCTCTTCCTCAGAATTCTCCCACATGCAGGATTGCCTGCCAGTTCCTGGAGTTGCAGTATAAAACAGGGAGGCTGCTGTGAATTAAGGGTGTGATCTGAATCTTTTTACTTCAACCTCTCCTATACCCATATAGGGATGCTGTGCCTGCAGCATGGTTGGCCTCCATTTCCTTAATAGTTAAAACCCTTTGGTACCCAGAGTGATAAGGCTGTATCCCATTTTAAGCATCTTAATGATGGATTAACCCTTAAATATGTTTAATTCTTGAGAGCTACTTCAAAGCATCCTTGAAGTAAAGGGAAGAAGACGGTAAGGACTCCCGTTCTGGAATAGATTTTTGTTTTCAGAAACACAGATCATGTATTTTTATGTTGCTATGTGTTTCAAACAAATTAATTATAAATATATGCGAACAGGAAAACAATCATATAGAGAGAGGTGGTAAAACAGTTTAGGTGTCTGGCTTCAGACTGTTGTTTTTGTTTTTGCTAAATGGCAGAAACTTGGTAATTCTGAGTACTCTTGAGTATTTGTAAACCATGTTCTTTTTTTTTTTTTTTTTTTTTTTTTTTTTCAGTGCAAGTGACTTGGTAATGAAAGTGGATGCTCTTCTCTCTGCTCAACCAAAAGGAGAGGCAAGGATTGAATATCATTTTTTTGAAGAACGATACAGGTATAGGATTGTTGGCATTTGCTAAACAACATTTTTTTTTTTTTAATGTTCCCATGGCTTGAAGTTATGCTTTAACTTCAGATAGCAATAGAGAAGTCATCATCTGTGGACTGTTAAGACACAGCGAGACTTCAGATAGCTATATAGGTAGATAAATAGCTATAGTTTGATCGCTCTCTTAATCAATATTAATACACATATATATCTGTATATTAATATTGATGTTATTTATATGAATATATATAATATATACAGATCAGTATCAATGTACAGATATATATGTATAGTTTAAAGAAGGCATACATTAATAAGTAATTTGGCTTCAGATGGCTAATGTTTTTTCCTGCATCTGTCCATAATTTATATACTTCAAAATTGTTTTCTTCTGTTTAGCGCAGTTAAACTGAGACCAAAAGAGGAGGAGACATACTTTGATGTTGTGGCTATTGTTGACCCTGTCACCAGAGAAGCTCAAAGACTTGCTCCATTACTTTTGGTATGCATGCAGTACAGTAATGCATTTTATGGCATTTGCAGGAAGTTCTTTGTTCTGTAATTTTTGGAAAGTTTTCTTCGTCATCAACTCTGTGGTGACTAGGGGCCTTCTAACAGTGTGGTTGAAATGCACAATACATTTCTTTAGTAGGTGTAATTAGTGTAAAACAGTGTGATTAGTTTTTCTACTAGTTATGAAGATCATGCTTAAATATTTTCTCTATTAGTTTCACCACTGACAGTTTAGTTTGCAGTGACTCTTCTTGGGGAAGAACATTTCTGCATCCCCTAAAGAGGGGCTAGAACATGAGAGACCAGGTAATTGATTTGCTGCCACTAATTAAAACATGAATGTAGTAAAGTAGTAATGAGGAAGGGAGGATTTAGAACAAACATGTCATATGCCTCCTTGAGGTCCTGTCTATAAAAACAGTGGTCCGCTTTCCTAGTTAGTGTTTTAAGGGATATGTCTTTCTCCTTATTTTAGGTTTTGAACCAGTTGATAAATATGAACTTAAGAGTGTTTATGAACTGCCAGTCCAAACTTTCTGACATGCCTCTCAAAAGGTAAGAAACACTATGCCTGGGGGCAGAAAACACATTGGAAAACAGCAATATGGGAGTAGAAGCATGTGCTTAGTATAATGAAGTTGTCAAAGGCTGTTTGGAAGCCCTGTCACAAGCTAGGGTATAGCCTGTGTGAGAAAATTGCTTCTGCTGGGTTCCACATTTCTGCCGTTCTGTATCTTAAAAGATACAGAACCCACCTCCAAACAACATTTAAAAAGAAACCTCCTGGAATTTGCAAGCACACAAACATAGATGACCTATAGGAGATCTTGATAAATGCTTCCAGCTCGTTTAAATAATGGCAGAATATATAATAAGAAATCTGGCAACTTGTGAATGGTGTGAAGAAACTCAACTAGTTTACAAGTTGGGTGTTGGTTGGTTTTGTTTTTTTTTTCCCCATATATATGAGCAAGGCTAAAAAACTTTTTAAAAAGTTATTAATCTTAATCATTGAATTTTGCACAATCTGGTAAACTGGCAGAAAAAAAAGAAGTGAAAATTCTGACCTGATCAAAGGATATTGCTTTGAACAATGTCCCCTGTATGCAACAGGGAATAAAAACTTAGTTTTGGCTTCCTGGAGGCAATGGAACTCTCTGGGAAAGCTGATGTTCTTAGCAAGTTCAAAGAAAGAGAAATACTTGGAAAATTTGGGAGAAATATGTTCTAGTATGTGTTTTTCCTAAAATTTCAGCTTTTATCGTTATGTTCTGGAGCCAGAGATTTCTTTCACAGCAGATAACAACTTTGTTTCTGGACCAATTGCCAAGTTTTTGGATATGCCCCAGTCGCCGCTGTTCACTTTAAACCTAAATACGCCTGAGAGCTGGATGGTGGAATCTGTCAGAACCCCGTATGACCTTGATAACATTTACTTAGAGGAGGTAAGACAAATCAACATGTTCCTGTTGATTTTATTTGAATGTGTCCCCCCCCGATTATTTTTGTAGTAGAAAAGAACTGTAGAATTTTAAAATGCAAATATATACAGAACAGGGGATGTTAGTGCTTTTTCAAGGAGCAGACCCCCTAAATACTTTCCAGGAGAAGCGCGGGTAAACCTGAGCTCACTGACAGTAAGGTTGCTGTCCTAAGCTGTCCATGGATGCCTGGGGACACAGACTGGAAAATACTGGGTAGAGGATGAAATGAAGCAGATGCTATACTCATAGGCTTGAAGTAGATCCTACAGAGATTCTGTTTTGCTTGTGCATGTGTAACACTTCAGAATGTTCTGAGCTAGAAATGAAGAAACTCTTCATGGGTCATTAAACCCTCTCCCTCTTTTTTTTTTTTTTTTTTTAGATTTGTTAAAATAATCTCTGAGAACTTCCTACAGCTAGTGTCACAATTAAATATAAGGGTTTTCTTTATTTCTGTAGAGATTTTTGACGTAAGACCTGACAGTCCTGTTCCAGCAAATAAATTACACTTACTTCCTCTTGTTCTGAGAAGCCACCAAGTTGGTTTTAGCTACCTGTTAATTTTCACAGGTTTTCTTACTGGCAAAGACTCTTGTGGATCACAAAAGAATATACAGTGTCAAAAAAACAGGAGAACTGGTGCAACAGAAATGCACTCGCACTGGTTTTAGGAGTAGATTGCTGCTAGAACAGGTCTGGAATTAGACTACTACAATACTGATCAGGGAAGTGCTGCCACAAAAGCAAGGGGATAAAATAAGCAGAAGTGGAAAAATCCAAGGAGCTGGAATCTAGTTTATTAAAAAAAAAAAAAAAAAAAAAAAAAAGTTAAAGATAAAGGAGGAATATCTGTTTGTATGAATTGATAATTCTCATTTAATTTTGAATGAGATGGATAATCTAGTGCAAATTATTAACCTCTTACCATTTGCAGTTATCTTTGATTTAGACTAAGTCTTTGCTGATTTAGAAAGAGAGGGCTGGTAAGTTACAAACACACTATACTAACATGTTAGGAAGTGCACTAAAAGCATGTGTAATAAAAGTTAGGAAATCTGTATGTGATGCAAAGTAGAAAATTTTGTACTTCAGAGTATGAAGTTAATAGCCTAAATAGGTTGCCAAGTAGTCGTCTTCCCTTGGAACAAGCCATTATGTAGCTGGCATAGAACAAATACAGATTATATATTAAAATTATAATAATTTTGTATGTATAATCCAGAGTGTGTGAAAGATTCCAGATTGACAGCTCTGGAGGCTGAAGTCCTCTATTTATCCACAGAACGGGTATGGCATGGGCAGTGGCAGTACAAGCTTCCCCACCAATGTGCCTCAACCCTGACCTGGAGGAACCACCTCTAGAGGTGAGAGGGTAGTTCAGGCTCCAAAACCAGCCCTGGGCCTTGTCTGCCAGGACTGGCAGCAACAGCAGCACCAGCTGCGCAGTGACTCCTGCTGCACGGAAGTCTGTCCGCTGCAGAGCCCAACGGGATTGTCTGACCCTGCAATTAGGCCTCTTGCAAATCAGCAGCCCGTACAACCTTGTGGTCATTACTAACGTGGGTTAGTTTGTCACTGAACGTTATTATACTTCATTATTAGCCTCTCCTTACTTTTGCATCCCACTGATAACTGTTTGGAAATCTGATGCAGTATAGTGGCAGAGTCTAGTGTTGCTAATCCTGTACTAACGATTCAGAAATTTAGAAAACTTCTAGTTTGTTTTTGGGGGGAGGTTTTTGCTTTTCCACTCTTGATCTAACCACTAAGCTACAAATGGACCACCGAAGGGCTGATACAACTATCCATTTCAAGCCTCTGAATTTATCTTCTTTGCTTAGATGAACTGATAGCTTGGAAGAGGGGGATTAAATACTTCAAGTATACTCAAAGTGCCATCCTGAGTCTCTAAATAAGAGCTTTATGTTTGCTGGTGCACAGTTTCCTATTCCTAATGTGTAGTTTGTTGAAACTAGCCATTAAGCTCTCATTCTGGATCTGCAATGACGAAAGATGTTTTTTGAGACCTGCTTGTTTAGCTTCCTGAATTTAGCCTGATGGGGAGTTAGGCCTGAAGCAATTTGTGAAACACGGCAAATATATTTTCTTAGCGCTTTTGTTCTATATAACCAAATGAATTGGTCCTTCGGACAGTCCCCCAGCATGACGTAGAAGTGCAGAGTAAAACAAAATGCTAATTTCAGATGATAAATTTAAGATAAGCGTATTAAAACAGATTTAAATTTAAGGTTTGAAGCTTGTTGTGCTTCTTGTGAGATGCCAATTTATTTTACTAAATTCCCTAATATGTGTAAAAATGTTGTAAAATCAGAGTAACCCCTTTCTTTTATACTGGGGTCTTACCAGTTTTGATTCAAACTTTTTTGGCCAGGGATATTCTCTTAACAGTATGTCTGTGAAGTGCTTCACTCTGTGGAGGTATGCTCTTTGGGGATGTCTAGAGACTTGTTTAATAAAATTGATCTAATATAAAGTAAAGCAAGTACTATTTAAATGCTATTTCAGAAAGTAATTGAATCATTTTAAAAAATCCAACACTTTTGAGCTACTTCCAAGTTTAGCAGTATCTTCTCCTTGCAGGTGGATAATGTTGTAGCTGCAGAATATGAATTGGAGTATCTGCTTCTGGAAGGACACTGCTATGATATTACTACTGGCCAGCCACCTCGGGGACTCCAGTTTACACTGGGAACTTCAACCAGTCCTGTCATTGTTGATACCATTGTTATGGCCAACTTGGTAAGTGTTTAATTGGCAACAAATAACTCTTGCTCTCCAGTTAGCACAATCAACCACTTGCATAAACCACTAGGTATCTTTTAATATGTGAGCTAGCGATACGTGGTGTTATACTTCATGGCTGCTTGCAGATGTATCAGAGCCACATCATTCCTAATGCTGATGTGCGCTTGCTGCGTGTTTGTCTGTTAACTCTTTCAGGAATGCTCTCCTTCCCTGTAGCTTATTGAGGAATAAGCTTCTGGAATGAGCTCCAGAAGACAGTTCTGTCTTCTGGAATGCCTTAAAATGATGGCCATATTCTTAAGCAACCTCCTTTCAGGAAAGGCCAGACCTATGTTTCTCCAGACTGGATGGTACTTAGGGCATCCACTCTATCTGGTACTGAAGGCCTCAGGTGGAAAATTGTCTTGCCCTGCACACACTGCTTCTGGAGACCTATGGAGCAAATGGGGAGAGTCAGTAGGAATGATAAGCATCCTCGAAAACATAGGAAGTTTGAACAGGAATTGTTTAATTTTGTCATGAAAACGTGATAGAAGTCCAAGTACATGACTGGTCCCTGCGGTGATCTGTGTTAGGTGGTTGTATAAGGGAACAATCTGTTTACAGGGTCTGTGCTGGACAATGTGAGAGGTAATGTACTTACATTATGCTAAGGGAAATTAACCACTCAAGTATTTTCTTTATATTTAGTGTAGAGAAAAACTGGACTGAATTGTTTATCATGTTTTTGAAATCTTTAAAAGTGTTTAACAAGTTAGGAAAAAATCTCCACCACCTCTAAATATTTAATTTTAGATTCTTACACTCATTTTCTATTTCTCTGCATCCTTTCTTAGACAAAGTATATCCTATTAAATCTATAAAAATGAAGATGAGCATTATTTTGTTTGTCATCACATTGTCTGTACATTGGAGAGTAAATCTGAAAGGCCTGGAGTTTTTGTCTAATGAGCTAAACCAAAGTACGTGTACCACTGTACACACACATGTATCTGACCATCATCTTCCTCAGCTCAGTGTCTGCTGTGTTAAAGGGCAGGAAAAGAATCTGGAGGGACTAGGAGACAGTGTTCTGAGTATGCCCAGTGCATTTTTTTTTTCCTTACAGCAGACTGGTTCACATTTCCAGTTGCATGCATATGCAGTAAGAGTGGAAAACCAGGTAGCACTCTGAAGCATCACTACAAACGTTTGCATCTTCTGCAGGTATAGAAACCTAAATCACAGAAGAAAATCAGAAAACTCTAGAACCTGAAGCTGCAATAATGCTTCTATACAATACTTGAATTTTACTGTAATTTTTTAGGTTCCATACAAGAGTTACCTTGTAACATATAAACCATTATTATTTCCTGATGAAACATCAATCTGTATAGCTTCAAAACGAATTAAGTCTTGTTTTGTAGTCAAGCCCTTTCATGGACTGCTATGTAGCTAGCAACTGGGGTTTTGAAAGTCACTTCTACTCTTTCATGAAGGTGAGCCCTCAAAGTAGTGTGATGCTTTTCCAGAAACACCTTTGGGATTACATTGTTCCTGTCCAGACTCCCTCAAGACCTTCTGTCATCTAACCAATAATGCTAGACCTTTTAATACTTCTGTCTCCTATGTAAAAATGAGGATTCTGAATGGAAGTTCTTGGCTTTTTCCTGTTCGCTATGTTTTTAGGCATTAAGGTTACATTAACCAGCTGGCTTAAGAATAACTATTCAGATCTAAAGCACTAGATCAAAATACACATAGTTTACAGCTTCTTTTTTCTGCATTTCCATTTTCTGGAAACTGACATATTATTCCTTTCCTTTGACAGGGTTACTTCCAGTTAAAAGCTAATCCTGGTGCATGGACTCTAAGACTCAGAAAGGGCAGGTCTGAGGATATCTACAGAATCTACAGGTAGGACAATAAATGCAAGACTTTGGATTTGTTGTTGTGAAACTTTCAAACTTAGATGGGTGCAGCATTCCAATAGTTGAATCTAACAGTTCACTTGCTCAATGATAGTCACTTGAACAGCAAATTGCATTTCTTCCTGTGTTGCATGAGATGAAATAAATTCATTCCTTTATGAAAACAAGTAGATATGTTCAAGTATATTTTATTTGTTTCTTTGTTCCATATCTGAAGATATGGTTTACAATGTTAAGGTTTAATAGCATGTAAGAAAGCATTTGAAGAAGAAATAAGGAATGTCTAATTTTATTTTCAGCCATGATGGTACAGACTCTCCCCCTGAAGCTAATGAAGTTATTGTTGTTCTCAACAACTTCAAGAGCAAAATTATTAAAGTGAAGGTGAGTTTAAAAATAAGAGCTGTTTTTAAAGACTGTTTGACCAGTAGTAGGAAGAATCTTTCATTAAGGCCTGATAATCCATTCCTACAAGCTTAGATTAAAGACAGTGCACCTAACTCTTTCGATTACATCTCTGGTGAAAAAGGTATCTGTAAATTTGATTTCCTGGCACAGGAGAGAGAATGACATGCAACTACTGTTTCTTTTGTATGTGCATGAGAAAAATAATGCTTGAATTTTTCTGGCTCAGTTGTGGTCAGACTGTTTAAAAAAAACAAACCTTCTGTCAGTTTTGTATGTCCTATGTTTAACATTCAATCTATCTACTGATAGAAAATATATTACCAGGTGAGCAAAAACAGATTTTTAACAGATAAAATTCTAGCTCATTGTGATACAGACTAGGTAAAAATACATATAAAAAGCAAACACTTTTTTCATTAACCTAATCTTTTAGGGCTGCTTATTAGATGACAGTGTAGGTGAAAAGTTTTAACGAGGGTGATTAATAACTGATGTTTCACATCTGATTCTCACCTCCTCCCAGGATTTACTTGTGTTAGAGTAATTATGGGACAGTCTCCCAATTTACCTCCAGTTCTGTTTGGCTGGTGCTGCTGTGCTGTCTACTTATCTGCTGTGGAGTTTCAGTGGCCAGCAATGCCTCTTTGAAACAAAGTGGGATATGTATGTGTGGGGGTGGTGAGCTGTTCATGTGGGGTTTTGTTTTGTTGCTTTTTTTTTTTCCTGCTGGTCTCTATCATCAAGGATCATCACTAAATACATCTTAGAAAACCATTCTAGCCATCTAGAATAACAGACTTTAGTGTCTGAAAACAGCTTTAGAATCTATTTTGGAAGTGTTGGTGAAGTAATGATCTGTTTAACTGTTTCTCCATACAGCTCTGGTTACATATGAGGTAACTGGACATCAGATAAACTGGTACAAATAGAGCCAATGTAAAAATCAACACTCCATAACTGTTTGCCCAGTTTGTGGTTCCGCTGGCTGAAGCAGCATTATGCATTTACAGGTTCAGAAGAAACTGGACATGATGAATGAAGATTTACTAAGTGACGGTACCAATGAGAATGAGTCTGGATTTTGGGAATCTCTCAAATGGTAAAACTAGTTCAATAATAACCTGCACTCTCTTGAAATTGGAAAACTGTTTTATCTTCTGATAATAGTTAAGTCTGTGCTATTTCACAGCAGTCATAAGCCTGTGGAAGCTGGAGGTCTGATTCTGCAAAACTGTTGATCTCCTCATCACCTGTAAAGCCCTTGTTCTCTACAGTACCGAGTTCCTGCTTTGCACTTGCCTGCCTGCCCTAACCTCCCGTGTTACTGCAGTCAGAAATGTTGCTCACCTTCACAAGCAGCACTGCAGCCAATGTTCTTTCAGTTGAACAGACGTTTGCATCTCAGCCATTGGGTCCTCCATGCTTGAGAAGGATCTCTTGTGGGGGGCGGGGGGCAAACCGCACAGTTATCCTGTATTAAACCAACAGCGCACTGTTCCTTGTATGGCTGGGCCTTACCATCTTGTCCTGTATATGAACAAATTTGTCCTTTCAGGGGATTCACAGGAGGACAAAAGAATGAAGATGTGAAACAGGATAAAGATGATGTACTAAATATATTCTCTGTGGCTTCAGGACACCTCTATGAAAGATTCCTCCGGTTAGTTCAGATTTTATAATCGGGGTGAGGGGGAGATGTCTCAAATGATAGTTGTGCACTGCTGTCCACCAGGAGAAAAGTTAGAATTTGCAGAATATATAACACCCGCTTTTCCAACAGCTCAGAAGTTCTCTATAGTTTTTGCATCTACTGCAGTATACAGGAACTGTTCTCTGTGTTCATGTGTTCATGTTTAAAGTATACTTTGTTTAATAGATGGTATATTGCTGTCTTAGATTTTTTTTCATTACAAAATAGCCTAATGCAATTACGTTTTTACAAGTTCAGGTTCTTTTCCTGAACAAGAGTGAATTATTCTGCAACTTTTACATGGATTCTTTTTATTTTTAATAACTTTGTAGTTAGAATTAAGCAATTTACAATAGGCTTAAGTTGCATGAAGATCAGTAAGCTGATACGTACTGCATGTAGTTAATTCTTAATAATTTTACATTATCAGACTTAGTAATCTGTTATGCAGCTCATTTTCTCTAGTGCATGGTAGCTCTTTCTCTTAAGTGCTTTTTTTCTTTCTTTTGATAGCATAATGATGTTGTCTGTGCTGAAACATACTAAGACTCCTGTAAAGTTCTGGTTTCTGAAGAATTACTTATCTCCTACATTCAAGGTTTGTTACTAATTAGAAAAATATTGTAGCACAAGAAAAGTAAATACAAAAAACATTTCAACTTGTACATCATACTATTATATAAATTTATGTACAGTTACCTGTCTATATTCTGACAAAGCATTAAGTTGTTATAAGATGCTGGTTCTGCTTGGGAAGCTTCTAGAAATAACAGTCAAGGTGACAGTAGACTCGTGTTGAGGGTAAATAGTTGAGAGAACAGCTCATAGTAGGAAAATCATACTTGAAAGAATTTTATCGTGTGAGCCACAAGGGTAAAAAATGTTTAAAGCGTGGATTTTAAGATGAAATTCAGGACTACAAACTTGCATCTAACATGTAAGGTTTGAGGAGTATAGTAGAAAGGCCAGAGAAGCAGGACTTGAGACTAGGTGTGGGAAGCATTTCATGGGAGGAGAAAAAAAACTCCAAGGAAGCAGTCTTCAAACTGACTACAGTACATACCAATGGTGCATGGTAAAAGAGTGAAACAGGCTCTAAATAAACATCCCTGGAGATACTTAGAAATTATCTGTGATACCTTACGAAACAAGCAGTGAACAGCAGGATTCAAAACAGAGCCCAGAGGTAAACGAACGTATGTCAAAGCTGCATATGTCAGGAATTTTACAAGTTTTCACATTTAATTTTAGGAAATAGCGTTTCTCAGAGAGTTTTACCTATTCAGTAAGAACAAAGGAAAGTAATTGGTTGTGTCCCTGTTGCTCCAGACGTCGACTGTGCTGCAACTCTGATTTTTCCGGGTCACCTCTGAGACCCTGCAGCAGACACTCCCCACCTTGCTGACTGATAGTCATTTTACCAGCACCCCTCAGGTGATTGTTCTCCCACTGTCACAAGAAGCCTTACAGATGAGAATTTCAATCACTTCAATACAGCAGGCCAAGTTGTTCTAGTAAATAATTGCTCCCAATTATTTTCTCATTTTATTATTTTTACGTGTAGTGCTTTGTACATTCCTAAATAATAAGTCTCTCATCTATAAGTTTTATGATTTGAATAATGTGTTCTTTTTAAACTGACCTGTGGATCACTATAAAATGGCTTGTATGGGGAAAGGATGCCAAAATATTTACATGTATGTTAGAACAGTTGGCTTTACAATTTATAACTTACTGTACAGTTAGAGTTATGTTTTACTCTGCTTGAAGTAGCAACAGTAATGTAGTTATTCTTTGTGGTATTTCATTTTTTAGTGTTCTCTGCCTTACTATGGGCAACTATCTTCTCTCTTGTAATGCACTTTTTTTTTCCTGCAGAGGAACAAAGAACTGAGATAAGCTACTTTTTTCCTCCCCCCCTCACTCTGCAGGAGTTCATCCCGTACATGGCAGAGAAGTACAATTTCCAATATGAGCTTGTCCAGTATAAATGGCCACGATGGCTTCATCAGCAAACAGAGAAGCAGCGTATCATCTGGGGTTACAAGATCCTCTTTCTAGATGTGCTCTTCCCATTAGCTGTTGATAAAATCCTGTTTGTGGATGCTGACCAGGTAACATAGAAGATAATTACTTTATCATTTAAGAATGTTCTTGACTACAATCTCTGTATTATTACAAAAATTGCAATTTAGCACTTCCAGGCATGACTGGAAGTTGATTACGTAACTATAACAGGCTTTAGTGAGTACTGCGCTTTCTTCTACCTGTTCACAAAGCATAGTTTTGTTGGCCCATCTCTTTTTTTTTTCTGGTTCCTTATTCACTCGCTGTTGTGATTCCAGCTGAACAGATTCTTGTTTTACCCTTGCACTTCCCCAGTTCCAGTGCTATATTTTCTCCCCTCCCTGCTTTTAACTTGGCCAGATCTGAATGGCTGTCAGAGGAATGAGAAGACAAATCCCTAACATGTGAAGCCTTGCCCTGGAGCAAGGCAGAAAATGTCTCTAAGGCTTTGTATATGCTTACTGCCTGAACAGTCTGAAAAAAATAGGATGGGCACAGAGTAGGAACTGCCAAAAATATTCCTTCTATAACATACGAAAATGGAAATATGTATTATCAACACATAAGTATAAAACGCCTTAGGCATTCTGCATATGGACAGTATGATCTCACGTCAGTTAAAACCATTACAACCTGTGCTTAAGTATCACCTATGACAAATTTCTAGCCATGCTTTTCTTTCTTTAGACAGTCTTTGCATTACGTTTATTGAAAAAAAATATTAATGCAGTTTGTTTCCACCACAGTATTATTTTAGGGTAGTACTACTGCAATAGCATCTGTGTGTCAGAAAGGTATTAAAAAGCCTTCATGCCTGAAGGATTTGCAAACTTTCAAGAGGACAGGAAACAAAGAACTGTAGCAGACAATCTATAGCAAAAATTCTTGCTACTTGTTAAGCAACAGCTTGGCACTTCAGCTGTCAAACTTCTATCTTGATTCTCTTGAGCTCCACTTTAGTAGCTCTAACTCAGGGCTGAGGGGAGGAGGAGGAGGAGGAGGAAGGACAAATCAGAAACTTCTGTGCCAGAGGGGTTTTTGTACTACTTCTGTATTATGCAAAAGACTGCAGAGTAATAGATACTCCTATTCTTCTTCTAACTGTTTACAGAGTTTGAATTATAAATCCTAACTAGTATTTCAAAATAGCTTTTGGCAGGCTTATACAAATAAAAATTTCCTTTCCCTTCAGATTGTACGCACAGATCTAAAGGAATTAAGAGATTTCAATTTAGAGGGTGCTCCTTATGGATATACTCCATTCTGTGATAGTCGAAGAGAAATGGATGGCTACAGATTCTGGAAATCAGGATACTGGGCAAGTCACTTAGCTGGAAGAAAATATCACATCAGGTACTGAAGAACTTTTTTTTTTTTTTTTTTTTTTCCAAAATGGAGCAGAAAAGCCATTGGTTCCATTTAAAAATGACAGAAAAATAACTGGAGTACACAGTGCTGCAGTAAACCACTTTCTGCTCACTTAATTTTTTCAGGGTTCCATTGCCTATGTCTATCTGAACCTACTAGAGACACTGAAATTACTTCCATATGCTACAACTCTTACAGCTGTAAAAGAGAAGTGTTAACTAACCAGGCATTGTCATTTGTTAATAACAAATAGCAGCATGGATTGCATGACAGCAAAGCTAAGACAGATCTGTTGCATAAAATTTTACACGTGTATGTGCCGTGATGTTTTTAGAACTGCTCCCCTGCCTTCTATTAGATGATCTGTGCTATTTCCACCACGAGATTGTTCTAGCATATCAAATCTCAGGGTTCATTGGGGCTGCAGTAAGTTACTCATCAGTCAAATGTCATTACTAATTGTATCATCTCCATGTAGTGCTCTGTATGTTGTGGATCTGAAGAAATTCAGAAAGATAGCAGCTGGAGACCGACTCAGAGGACAATATCAGGGTCTTAGTCAGGATCCTAACAGTCTGTCTAACCTTGATCAGGTGTGTGTTTTATCCTTTCCTTACTGGGGTGAGATGGCAGCTTGGGCCCCCTCTTTTCCTGGCCAAACTTCTATCACAGCCAGATGCCAGTGACAGTCCTGTCACTCCCTGCCTTCAAGTGAAGCAGGTGTGGATACCACCAAATATAACTACTGGTTGGAAACACCACATGCCTCTTGCATGTCTTCAGACTCTCCAATCAATTTGTCCAGTATAGTCTAATGCATAATACAACTGGACAATTGTGTCTGTCTTTTTAGTTACAAAAATTCAGTACAATGGGGGGGGGGGGGAGAGCTGACAGATATGTTCCCCCCACTCTGACTACAAAAACTGCTATTAAATCTTATTCTTAAATACAGGATTTGCCTAACAACATGATCCACCAGGTGCCCATTAAATCACTCCCGCAGGAGTGGCTTTGGTGTGAAACATGGTGTGATGATTCCTCAAAGAAGAGAGCAAAAACCATTGATCTAGTAAGTGCAGTATGGCTCACTCATTCTTATGTTGGAATAAAGTATTATCAACCTACCATAAAGACCTTTTTCTACCTCAGATCTAGGTGCCTCATTATACTGTTACTTAAATGTTTTTAGTACTTCATTTTTTTTTTCCTTTCCCTTCTCTGTTTTTCTGTAAGCTATCTGGAGCAGTGGCATTATTAGTGTTTGCAAAGAGCCTTTGCACTGTACTGTAGGTAAAATACAGACATAGATTAATTTTTCACCAACACCAGATTAATTCCACCAGGGGGAACCATCCCTCTGTTCAGTAAAAGAAATTTTAAAGTGTTTTGCAATGTCTGAACAGTTCATGTTTTGTTTGTAGTGTAATAACCCAATGACCAAAGAGCCCAAGCTGCAGGCAGCAATGCGTATAGTTCCAGAATGGCAGGACTATGATCAGGAAATCAAACAGCTCTATAGTCACTTCCAGAAAGAAAAGGAAACAGGAGCACCAGCCAAGATGACAGGAAAGCACACACAAGGTAATCTTTCTAACCATTGTCCTACCTTTGTGTTATTCTTCTCAACTGTTTAGAGGAACAGGGTAAAGCCTCATGCTTGCTCACTGTACACCTGTGCTATGCAAAGGCTTGGGTGGAGAATTTGTTAAATAAACTGTGTATTTTAATGGAACAGAAGGGCCTTGCTTAGTGAGGCAGGCATAGCTGAACTTGATGCTGAAACTTAGACTAGAGAGCTGAAATTGCACAGATGTTTCAGCTCTGTTAATATGCATGTTGTTCTTGCAGCTTTATGAACTCGGCTTTTTAATTTTGTTGTTTGTTTAAAAGTGCAGTTATACACAACAGGTACAACTTGTTCTTTAGTCACTAGTGACCTCCGAAAGAACAAGTTGTGTGGATTTATCTCTTGAGTTTCAAACCATTCTGCCAACTGAGGCAGCTGCAAATGGAGTGCTTGCTCCTCACTATTTTTTCCTCCTCTTTTACAGATTCAACAGCACACGTGGAATTATGATCCATGGAGGGAAAAAAAAGTCAAAGTTAGACTGTTTCATAGACAATTTTTATATTGAAAGCTAGTTTTTTTTCTGGTATGTCTACAAAACTGCTGAATAATTGAATGGGATGATGTATGCATTTTTATTACTTGCCTTTGGGTTAATTTCTGCATATGAAATAGGATCTGGATTGCTGGAATTAGCATTACTGGTTTTTGCACCTGTGGTGGAGATGGAAGAGCCCACGATGGAATTTAGCATTTCAGAAACAAAACTTCAAAATCCACTGGAAAAAGCTGCAGCCTCTTCCTTCAGCTGTCGCTGCCCCCACCCCGATCAAGATTCTATTGGCCTCAGCTCTAACTCGAGTGAGCCTGAAAAATGCAGATCCACTGAGCACTTGGCTAGAACGTAAGTCCTTACCTCAACTGATGGAGATGGTTTTCCAGCTAACGTTAAGGCTCAGATTCATGCCTTAAATTGGGATAATGTTTCATCTGCAAGTTTTCAAATGGTCAAAAATGCTTCTCAGATTTGTTAGGTATGTCCTTTTTTGTAACAAATCTAGCATTCCTTAGATACTCCAATTCCTGTCTTCATTTATTTCCTAACCTTTGAAAGTTTGGCTTAGTGTAAAACTACTACAATCTATTCAAATGCTCATCTGAACACAAGTGCCCACATTTCTTTTTTTTTTTTTTTTTTTTTTTGTAAAAGTATAATGTTGAATTTGACAGTTCAGTTTCTTAGCCCATCTGACTTGAAACAAGACTACCCTCCTTCCTTCCTGCTCAAAGTTTAAATCAATTCGCTGAATTGGTAGGGCCTTACTATTGCTGTGGTTCATTGATTTCATGAATGTGTTTTGTTTAGAAAAATCTGTGGAAGCTTGGAAGCTTTTCATCATGTAAATTTCATTAACTTCATTTTTCCTCAGAGATGTTGTCACATCAATAAAACTTTAGAGTTCTTAGGTCTTAAGCTCTAGTTCACATTCGGTCCTTTGCTCTTCCTTTTTGCTTGCACATATTATAGTCTAATTGGGATTTTTCGGTCTCTGAACACTTTACCTGCATTCATTTACTTAATGCACAAACAAAACTTTTTGTTCCAAGGGTTAATTTACCTTGGACTATTTCAAGAATTCTCACTCATGTCTTAGTTTTCAAAGATGCTGCTGCCATAGTTCCGTTCTATGAACAAACTGATTAAAGATCCCCCAAAACCCTGGTCCCTTCTCCTTTTTCTTCACTCTGCATGATTCCTGCCTGCTATCTGGAACACTTGAGATGAAGAGTTAAAATATATAACTAAAGAAGTATTTTTGTGCTAAAGAGCGTAGCTCCCTTTCTTTCTCTAGAAATCTAGACTTGGAAGCTAGTTTATTGCAACCTCTGTGTTTTTATACAGGTAAGTGTTCTGTGCAGTAAGGGCTTCCCACTAACGACAAGCCTGAGTTAAGATGTTTGAGAATTATTATATTCCTCAGAGAGAGAAATGTTTTGGAGAGATCTGACCGTGGCTGCAATATTTAAACTATCTGTAGGGCAAAGCCAGCACTAAGCAGCTCTTCAGCCAGCTCAAAAGATGACCCAAACTTCTAAAACCTAAGAGCACACTAAAAGAAACAACCAGCATCCCTTAAATGCACATTGCTGACCTTGACAACAGTGCCAGTAAGCTGATCAGTAACACAGCACACACTCAGATACCAGAAGTGGGTGGCTCTAGAAACGCAGAGGAAAGGGCAGTTCATAATCTCCCCTTCTCCAGAGAGCAAAGCTATGCAAACATGAGGGGTTGGATTTCAAGCCACGAACTTACTTACTGAGTATGAATTATCAGATTGGTATTTTCTAAATTGTCTGTAGATACTATTCAAATAGTCTCCCTGAGACTCTGTAACTACCAAGTGGCTGCTGCAGCCTGTCAAAACAGTGCCAGTTAAGGCTAGGCAGACCTACACTGGAAAAATTCCTTCCAGTGTAAGGACAATGTAGCTGCCAAATGACTGTCATTACATACTATGTTAATTAGTCCTTTTTTAAAACAGATCTAAACACTACATGTAAAACTACTTTTTTCTCTGTTCAGCTCTCAACCACTTCTGCCTCTCTGGAGCACACAGAATGGCACAGGGGCAGGTGGCAGCAGCTGAACCCAACAGTTTCATCCAAGGATGGTCCAGGGCAGCAGAGGAAGATTACTTAGGACAGTGCTTGGGTTGGGGATAGTCTGCCCAAACCTTCAGAACAAGAAAAGTACAAGTTCTCTACACAACAAGACCCTCCCTTATCTAAACCAGTATTTGGCTCCAGCTTTTTTTTCCAAATATTATTAAAAGCCGGAAGATTCAGAATAAAGTAGCCTGTGAAATTTGGCACAATATTTACAATGCCTTGTTTGGAACTGTTCAGAAAGAGAAAATTTTTTAAATTAAATGTGTCAATTACAAGCCCCTTCCCCCCCCATTATGCTCTTCTTACTTCATTTTTATGTAAAAGCATGCACTTCACCCATACCACAATTTTAAAATGTAGCAAGCTCTTTCTACTGTCTTTTTGTTCTCTCTGGCTAACAGAGACCATGCTCTTGTTCAGCTCTACTTATTAACTCAGAACTGACACAGGAACATACGCATCATGAGACTTTGTACCTAATACTGCAAAAGGAGTATCCTGCAAGAGTGCTGTGCCTATTCTCAAGTACATTATAAAATGCACGTGGTACTGATCATTCTGAATATGAAATACCAGAGTTTTAGGTGACAGTACTTTTTTGTGCAAAAGAAAAACAATCATATAGCAGTCAGCCTAAATAGGAGGCTCCACATTTCTTTTGGCTTTGTGGGTACCCTTGCCCGTAATCCTCAACTAGGCATTGAAAGAAAATCTTCAGAGCACTGCCTCTAGAATGCTCCTTAGATTAAGGAACAGAGCCACTTCAGGTAATACCGCTGGTGACCTGCATTCCTGTAAGCCAGCAACACTGCTACAAAAGACAGAACTTTGTTATTAAAGAGGTCATAATGCAATTTTGGATCCCCTAGTTGGTCTGGAAAGGCCACCTCTTTAGTAAAGTGATGGCACTAGTCCAGATACTCTGATACAACAAGTTTGTGGAAGTTCAGCTGGTCAAAAGTTAACATTGAAAGAGAAAAAAAACTATTTTAAAAGGAAGGTTTCACTGCCTTTCTTTCCAGAAAACAGAAATATGATGTTCTTAAGATTATGCTTTCAATTAGCTGTGGGGAGGATTTGGAAACAAGGAAATGAAAGGGATGGGATGTGTACAAAGGAGCAGGAATTCAGTTACACTCTTAGGAACCAAACCGTTTTATAAAATGGTTTTGCATGGCCACTTCTGTAACCTGTTCGGGAGTATACTGTACCTGGGTGCAGTACTGAGAGGTATGGGGAGCTACTTGCTACCAAATGTTACCTGAGATTACAGTGGATTTCCCAGTACGGTGACAACAGGAAGATCTGTCTAATATAATAAAGAAAGACTTTTCTGTTCTTTGCCCTTGTTTCTTGTGTCACTTATTTTTGGTTCTGTAACTGCTATTTTAAGTGAAAAGTGTACTTTAGTAAACTTGTTATTTTAGATTTGAGTGTTATGGTACTTTTGAGAAGCTCCTAGAAGGGAGCAGTTAAGAGGCTTCCCATATTGTTCATCATGGTATTAAAGTACCATGAAACTGAGACACATCTAGTAAAGAAACAATAGAAAGTTTCATATTTAAGGAAAACTAGTAGTTTCTCCCCCCTCCCCCAATCCACCCACTAATAAAAAAGTGTTTCTAGGTCAATTTTATTCCTTTTGATTAAGCTTTATACTTCTACTGGTGTAGTAAACGCTCAGAGAAGTTAGGTGTATCTGGGGCTCCTTCAGTGGTAGAAATGAATTCCAAAGTCTTATGGGCCTCTGAGAAAAGGCTCCCAAAGAGTCATTCTTGTTCAGAACTATAAAACAGACAGTTTTTACACAGAAAGCTCAGCTGAATGCAGGACTAGTTCTTGCCACAGAAATATCTACTCGCTTTTCTACAGCTGGCTGTTTGAACTTGTTCAGGTCTGGAAAATAGTAAATCCCAGGCGACAACTAAAAGAGCAGGGAAAAGGAAGCACCCAGAAAGAATAAATACATGCCACATGCGTATCACCTCCCCAAACTATAAGGGATTTTGTGCTTCCCCCCACCAGCAATTTTAATTTCCTATGTACATATGTAAACATCTGACTGTACATAGATACATGCTTTTGTGCCAGAGAACCCACCCCCACCCCAACAGCTCTAGGATGTACAATGCATCATCTAGCCTAAATGACAAAGCACCGCTCATTTGGGGGGGGGGGGGGTAGGAGTGTTTTGAAGCTTTCTGTACAAATCCCAACTTTTAATTGCATCAGCCTGAATACAGCAGTTGTAATTTTTATCTCCGCTATATTTGACACCTCCCCACCCCCCAACCCCTATCAATACATGATTGTCACTGCAGCCACACAACAGCCCCCTCAGGAAGCACTTCCCTCTGCCAGGAATGTCAAGCCACAGGGTCTATGCTGGTTCCCCTCCCACGCTGCAACACCACACGACCCCGCTGCAGCGGCCCACCACGGTCTGCCTTGTTTCTGGACTTCTTGGCCTACGTGCCAGCCGCTACGCAGCACAGCATCAAACCTGCCCACGTGCTCCCACAACGACAGTCTCGGAAGTGCCTTCCAGCACCTCTGCTCAGTGGTCGCCAGTAGGCAGAGCCAGCTTTTCCAGCGCAACCGCTGGCTCCCGGCTCCGCGTGAATAGGCTGGGCGGCCCAGTAACTGCAGCGCTCCATGTGACAGGCCATCATGGGAGGACCACCCCTGCCCCAGTGCTGAGGCTGCAGCTCTTGTCTAACACACACCCTCGACACAGGTGAGCACCACGCAGCCGGACACCAACCGGCTGCTGCGTATCACTTGGGAATTTGGCCTTGCTGATCAGAACGAGCCCGTTCTCCAGCTCAGTCTTTTTGCTGCCTGACACACCCATTTGCTGCATGCAAATTACACCCAAATTTCTGCTCAGTCTTTCTCCATCCTAGTTAACAGAAGTCAGAACAGCTTATGGGGCCTGCTACACCAAAGTCGCAAAGATCAGAGCTACAGCTGAGGGGAAAAACCCCACAGTGTTTCTGGCCTTGTCTCAATTAGCAGTGGGCAAGCACTGCTGAGTGCCTGTTTTCTCTCCCAGGCCTGCTTAAAGGAAACCTGAGGCAAAGAGCATGAAGGCCAGGGCTACCGGAGAACGTGGCAAGGGTACCTGCAGAACCAGCACGCTGATGAATAATACACCCACATGACAGGGTGAATGATCAGTCACTTCAATTTTGTCAAAGTTACAATAGTTAAGGTTATTAGAGAACTGCTGTCAAGGAGATCCCATGCAAGCCTTCCACATGCACATCTCTACACCTGAAGAAATCCTGTCTAGGTTACTGATTTAGCCTTGGGTGCCCAGCTGAGATGGATGGTGCAGCACCCAGGCACATACCTGTGAGCTAGGAAGACACAGTACACATCAGCATCCCTAACTGTTTGTATGTGCATCAAGTTTTCCTGTCCTGTAACCAACACTTTCTTACTTCCATGCAGTTCTGTGCCACTCTAACAAGAAGCTAGTGTCCCATGTAGAAAGGGCCCTTGGATTTAATCCTGTTCCTAGCAGACACCTGCAGCCTACATCACAACAACACAACCCTCACAGATCAGTAACAGCACTTATCCCTGGTGGCTCCTGAAGTTCTCATTGGGTTTGAGAAGTGCACCAAGGCTACTGTTAAGTGACAGACAGAGCTGCATGGAAGGTTATTTGCAACAGTTGGGAATCAGAAAAAAACCCAACACAATCCATTACAAATCCATCCAGCAGCTGCATGGGTCCTCAGTCACACTGCACCAGCTGGCAACCGTCCACAGAATGTCCTTAGTGGCTTTGTCTGAGGAGCCCAACTTGATCCGCAGACACTGCCCAGGTGTCTGAAAGGCACCCCTGGGAGAGTATTCAACCTGTGCCCTTGCGAGCAAGGGGGCCCAACTCTGCCTGCTGTTTAACACAGCCACTACAAGAGCAACCTAAAGCACACATTCCCCAGGAAACCGACTTTCCCAAATCCAGCTGCTTCCACACAACGGCCTTGTAAGTCACCACATAAAGATTCACTCTGAAGCTACATTTATACTTCATGCTTCCACTTTGGCTAGCAGGAACAGCACAGCTATACCAACACTCAGAGCCTACCCACAAGGACATTTGCTCTTTGTTCATTTTACCTTCCTCCCCTTAGCCACATAACTATATTTACCCAATCCCAGCTACTGCTCCTACACTATAGGCTCCATCTGTTTTGCTTCAACATACTGATCTTTGCTGACTTAAAGATAACTGAAGACCTTTCCCCCTACTCTCCTTTTCTGCCTGCAGCGTGTGTCAGCTGCTCACTGGAATCCAGATAATTGAACAGCATTCCTCCATCAGGAAACTCCAGGAAAAGCACTTCTGACTACCAGGGCTTATTGCTGACTGGACTTTAAGATCATTGCTCACACATACTGCCTTGTGCCTGGAACAAAATGAATTTGTTCCCTATTAGCCAACCTGGGGGTTTATGAGGAATGAAAACAGCATTTCTTCTGTGTGAGTATCTAGAATAAAGAACTCAAATATATTTGATTATGACACACCAGGGTCCTCTTCTGCTTCTGTGAAGCCCAGAAAATGGGCAATAAGCAAGCAAACTTCCTGCTTTTTTCACTGAAGCTGCTACTACACTGGAGAACAAAGCAGCCTGGAACTGCAGGACCTGCCTGACCACAGCACTGTGACTGAAGTGCACTGATTTACTGCGGAGCTGCTGAGCCCGCAATCACGTGGCTACCTGGCCACCACACTTAACGACCCTCTGACTATACTGGTTTGATAGCAAGAATCCTCATTACCAGCCCTTCCCAACTCCTAGAGATGGGAGGGGAAGGATCGAGGTGTACCTGCAGCTAGACTGCCACCCCGGCTCTCCCCGCAGGTTTGCCTGCATATCATGCGCCACATTACCAGTGTTTCTGAGCTCACGACCTCACCTTCCGTTTGTCTGAGGCCGGGGTGTTTCTCACCGTTCCCCCTCTGCTGAGCACAGTCACTTTTGTGTACACAGCAAGCCCTCCCGGCTTCCTCCTGAAAGGTACTACAAGAAGGGGGAACCCATAGCTTTCTTGATGCAATACCAATTCCCAACTCTGAAGCCATATACCTTTTTCCTTCCTCTTGTGGTCAAAGTTCCTGCTATTCATACTTGCTACACCTGCTTTTCTTTGCTGAAAGGGGCTGGTCCAAGAGGCTAGACTTCTAGCCTCCAACATTTTCTCTGCCTGTACATGTTTATTTACTGTAACAAAGACAGTTCAAGCTCTGGAACCCCTTACAGTGTCTCCTTCTGCCTAAACCGCTTTCTTGATATTTTAAAACAAAATATAAAGTAGAAAAGGAAATCTTAGCACCAAAACTGGATACGTTATTCCAAGAATTCCAGAATCATTTTCACCAAGACTGCACAAGGAGAAAATGTTTGTGTGTATTTTTGTACATCCACACATTCTACTGAATATTTGCCTTTTACACATTCAAGCATCACCAGAGACCTTCTGGCCATCAAACTGAGAATTTCTTTTGAACTGTCTACTAGAATCACTAAATTCTTTTCTATGTCAAGAATACAGACCCCTACTTGTAGGAATAGGAAGGGTATCTCATTCCTGAATGCGTGATTTCAAGTTTGCCTTACTGAAATGCCTTAAAACATATATATATAAATAAAAACAAAAGAAGCCCCAAGCAATGTGCATGGCTGTGTACAACGCACTGCCTCTGAACAGCTGTCACTGCAATTACTTCCAGTCCTTTACGAAATCACTACGTAGCACAGATCACTGCAGAACTCCTACAGGAAGAGGAGAAGAATCTCAAACACCTATCTGACAGGGATTCCCACAAGTGGTTACAATTAAACTTTGTTAGCTGGTTCTTAATCCTTTTAATGCACGATCTAGAGAGATACTATACAGTAACATTATTCTGGGACTACAAGGCAGGCTTTTGTGAAGCCTTTATGTACGTAGTTAATGCTATTAGTAAAGCTAAACCTATAATTCCTCAAAGTCATACTGGTTTGGCAAGAGCTACGTTCCATAGAACTCGAGAGAGTCATTTCTGTTCTCAAGACATCACTAACGTCCTGTGAGCTTCCCCTGTTTTGTTTCAGACAGCTGTCTGGACAAGTAACCCTTTGCTACACTTCTTTGGAACACCTGCTTTGTCTTCCCCAGTTTATTAAAAACTAGCATCACTGGGTCAGTGATTTCCCCAGACATCTCTTTAGACTCTTCTTAGACACCAGTTATTGAGCTTCCCCTCAAGAAAAAGAAAAAAATATCTTAAAATATCAGCTGCTCCACACATGTTGCATCAGACTAATGGAGGTATCTGAGCACTATTAATGGAGGAACAAAAGCACATCGTTCTCATTCTTCCTACACATAGGACGTGCACCTCATGAGCAGCTTGCTTATTTTAAAAGAAAGTAATTTTACCATCTTCACCCTGGTAAGAAAGCTAAATGACAATCAAGATTTCCCCTCCCCCTCAATACATTTCATTTTGTCCCTGAATCCAGCTGTATTTAAGATCCACTCAAGATTTCATTTCTGTCTCCTGGGTAAACAAGGCTGCATCTGCTCCAGGTAACGGCGGCCAGCTGAGCTATGCTCCTACCCTGACACAGTGGGGGCATGCTGGCAAGGTCACCGGGGAAAACTCTTCACTGCCGTTCCTCTCTCCAGATTAAGAGCAGATCGTTTTGCTTTCAAAAGCCTTTCAACTTGAGTCTTTCCAAAAAATCCTCCAAAGTGACATGCAACAACTTTGCTTTTTCCCTCAGACTAATCTATTTCAACAAATAAACCAAGCTTCTTCCAAAAAAGCTACCTACTTATTATCAGCCTTAGTGCTTATCCCCGAGTTTCCCACATGGATGTCTCCAACCAGTGCCAGATTTTAAGATTTTAATCTGTAAGAGTTCTGCAGGACCTGCAAATTCACAAATCCAGCCTTTTTTTTTTTGGGGGGGGGGGGGAGAGGAGGGGTGAAACTGCTTATTCAGAATCACAATAGTGAACTGCTTGAGATAGCTTTATAGTCATGTTATCCTTTTATTAACATAACCAAGGAAAAGCATGCTGGATATACCAAACAATGATCTTACTAGCAAATTACTGGACCTGTAGATGGAGCACTTGCACTGCTTAAAAAGAGAGAGAGAGAGAGAGAGAGAGAGAGGGGAAAAAAAACAACATTCCCCCCCCCCCACACACACACACACGTCTGCTGACCCCTTCCCTGCAATTCCCAGCATCTTTTAAATTGGAAAATATTTGTCCCATGTGCTTTAATGTGGCATTCAGTTAAAAAAAAATAAATAAAAAGAAAGAAAGAAAAGCAAAGCAAAGCAGAAGTCCAAAGACAGAAAACTGGAGCTTGGCAAGCTTTATCCAAATCAGCCACAAACAGCCCTGCAGCTGCACTGGTTATGTTACATGCATGTTAAGACATGCAATGTATACCATCTCTGTGAAGACTGATACGTTTACTAGACTTGCTGTTATTAAGTTATAGAGGCTTTTCAGTGAAGCCCAAATATAGCTACCTTGAATGGTTTAACTGCTTCCAGGGGAAAGGTGAAGCTAGACTGATTCAGTTTTAACTTGGAATAAAACCCTGTGAAACCTCTTCCATTTCACTTACTATCAACCCTCTAGTGCAAATCCAGAGCTAATTAATTCATTTAAACAAAGGTTATCATCCCTTTTAGGGATGCACTAGGGATTCACTAGGATTAGGATCTCTTTTACAAAAAGGGGTTGGCTCTGGGAAATACAGGCTGGCAACACAAGATTCTTTACGACAGGTTGAACTAAAGGGTTATTTGGTACACTCTTGTGTTTCTGAACAGGACTATCACAAGCTCTTTGGTGACAATAGGCAAAAAGCAACTTAGGAAACTCCAGCAGAATTCAAAGCGTCTTCTTCCTACCTCCCACTGTAGCAGAAAGAACTGGGACTTAAGAGCAGCACCTGTGCCTCCTCAAACAGGAGGGCTGTACTTCCAAATGCAGCTGTCATCTTGCATCCCCCTTGGAGAAACACCATTGCATGGGTAACATTAACACTTACAGGTTTGTGTTCAACGTGGTAAGTCAAATGTGTATTTAGAAGGCTTTTATTCTGTTCACTGATATAACTGAACGATTTGCTTTCTTTTAAGGGGTTTCCTAGCATCAGAAACGCAGTGTGTTACGAGCGTTGTTTTTTTTTTTTTTCTCTCCATAAAGCAAACAGAAAACACGCAATGACTGAGCTCCACCATTAAAGTGCATGCTACCCAAGTGGCACATGAGAGCTAAAGCTATGTATTTTCTACACTTCGATGCAAATCTTTCCTCTGTGTTTTCAAGTACCCTTCTGCTTATTTCCTTGGAGGAACTCACTAGGGAACAAAATGCCACAAAGAGAATTAAGAAAGAGCAAAACATTCAAGCTTAAAATGCAAACTGTCTCTTCCTGATCTTCAGAGTTGTTGCCTTGCCTGCTTTCCCTCTGCCAGAGAGCTGATGCATGAGAAACCTACTGCCAGCTCTTATCTGTGGAATAATGTCCCTGATCGCTTTGTGTTGCTGACCAAAACAAGAACTGCATTCTAAAAGCAGAAAAAAAATGACTTGAAAACAGCCTCAGCCTCATCAAGCATAAGCTGAACATTAACATTTGGAGTTGATTTCTAGAGCTCTTTTCAGCATAGCACAGGTATTTTAGGAATACAGGTCTCAAGGAAGGAGATACTAGAAAGCTTCTTACATTCAGACTTTGAAACAGCGAGGTGAAAGGCCTGACCTTGCAACCACTTAAAAGCCACCCAACTCATTTGTTCATTCATTCAAGCCTGTAAAGCTTCATGCCAATGCAGCAAAAGACTACACAGAAGCTGCTCTTAGCAAGTCAGCAGCTGCATGGCACATTAACCAAAACTCTAGCCAGTGCATATACTATACGGAAGTGCTCCTGAAAGTATGTCTCCTGCTAGCAAACAGCCTAAAATTTGAAGAACTGAAGTGATTGCTTAGGATACTTCTGTAAGCTATCAACAACAGATTAAAAATATAGGAAAAAAATTATATATGTAAGTATTTCTGCTGACTGCACAGATGTCCAGGCTCTAGCTCTTCTGCATCCTCCTCTAACACATTCAATGGACTGCCACGCACACCTCGCCGTACCCATCCGCAGCACAGAAGGAATGAGCCCAACCTGCGTGCCCTTCCCACCTTCATCCAGCCCTATCCTGGGGAGGGAAGAGGGGCCTGATCCCAGGATGGCAGGCATGTTGCTATAGAAGTCACCCTCCTGCAATCTGGGAGCAAGAAAGTCTCTAGACAACATCCTACAAGCAGTAAAGGGGACGAGGGAAAGGGGACAAGTACACATGCCCCCTTGCTCCCCTCTCTGAAGCACCAAGTTCCAGAGGACACAGATGTCTGCAGTACCAAGAAAGCAACAGGAGCCAATATATGGCTGCAGAGACAGAAAAATTACTGCATGTGCATATATCTGCATATAGGACTGCTGATTGATTCAACTAACGGAGCTCCTAAACTGTGGCTGTGAATCTACAGGCATTTGGGGAGGGGCACTTAGGACTGTTTAATTAACATAGCAATTATAAGTACCCATTTCTCTCTTAAAAGGGGACAGAAGTTTCTGCAAAAAAATAAAAGAGCAAGAAACAGTCACTGTACCCTAAACCAGTCACAAAAAGCCAACTCCTAAAAATAAACACTTATAATACTTTCACCGTCTTCTGGCGCAATACAGAGATGAAGCTGAGCTGGAGCTTTTATTCAAATCCCCACATAACCACTACATTCAACTTCAGTCCAAACTCCCTTTTGTTTGGATCAATAGCTCCCCAAAAGGCGGGGGAGAGGAAGGAGTCATACGCCTGAAATACAACAGGGCTCTACAATTCAGTTTTTTCAAGACATCATTTACCCAATGCACTAGAACACACCCTGGCATGCACATACAGAAAAGGAGGAAAGTTTCACTAACTTTCCTACGCCTTCTCCACCAACAGTTCAGAGATGTTGCTCCAAAACGAGTGCTCTGCACGGTCTCAGTCTGTAGTTATAGGAGCTCTACAAGTAAATAGTCTTACTAGAAATCAGTAGCCATGCTACTCTGATAACAGAAATCAGAAACAGAACCAGAAAAGAAAGAATCAATTCATCATCTAATTAGAAAACAACATCCACCCTCCATAGCCAAATGGCAGGAGGCAAAGTGACCAAACAAAAACAAGTAGTACTGAATAGGAAGGAAATAAAAAGGAAAAGGAGAAAGGAAACAAAAAAACTCCCCCTACTGTTTAAATGATATACTGATGACCTGAAAGTAGCAGATACATTATTTATTTCAACTACGTATGTCCTTTTTGATTTACTTTTTGCTCTGATTTGCTGTCACTGGTGAATTACAAGGTTACTAATAATGCAGAGCAGTGAACAATGTGTTCACAGCCATGCCAACTGAATTTTGTCTGTCTGTATGGCATGGCGAGTATTTATAGATTTATTACAGTGGAGGCATTTTCTAAATGGGAGCTAAGACTTGAATACATAGAATAGTTCAAACCTATAAAACAATGAAAATATTTTGAAGTCATTTTTGGACAAAAATCAAACACAAAAGGTTGTCAACTGCCAATTTAAATTCAGACAACTGCCATGAGGTGTGAATCAAGAGACCGGACTTTCATTCCATCATTCTTTAGAAACCACAGCTTGTGAGACCATTAACAATTGTTCAAATGTATTAAAAGAGGGGTGGAGAAACAGCCACACAAGTGCCACAACTCACCAACTCCTGTTAATTCTCCAGCACTTGAGATGGAGTTTCATGACAGTATTAAAGATATTCTTGGGAAGGCAAGATGTGCTATCTATTTAAAGACTTGTTCCCATCTGGAATCACACAGTAGCAGCCAGCTTCATTGTGAAACTTCTAAGTCATTATGAAAACTCTAAGAGGCTTTTTCCCCCCTCCCAAGAGGAAAATGACCTTAATGGCATGCAGTTAACTCTTGACCAGCTCAGAATTCCCACAGCATTTGTACAGAATATAATCCAATCCAAGGAGTACTGTATTAATTCATATAAAAGAAACATCATGTGATCATACTTCATATGCCACAGCCAAAAGATTAAGTATAGAATAAGAACAGAAAACAGAGGTATCCTAGCTCTGGGAAGTAAAACTTGGGTTTTAAATATCCCACCAACCTATCAGTATACAAGTGTTTATTATCCTTAACAAAGTTACAAATGAATCCCTTCTGAGCCTCTCATTGTAAGTGGACTGCAAAATGCAGCAATGCAAGCATAGTCCAACCTCATTCAAATATGGCCCCAGAAAGGGCTGGTCCCAGCCCCTTTCCTTCAGCCATATGTTTTCCCCCTTCTCCTGCCTCAGGATTAACTGCACCCCTTGAAAGCAAATAGGTTCAACAAGCTGATCTGGTGAAGAGTATTATTTTTTTTTCTTTTTTTTTGCTGGGTTTGTTTTCCGTCAGGCCAACTTTTGAACAGGCTGATTCTACATCCACATCATCGCTAGATACAACAGAAGGAAAAGCAGTAGGAATACATGAAAAAAATTTTGTAATGGAAAGGGGAAAAGAAGGAAGTGAGACGGGATTGAACTGTTATTTTCCACAGCTGCTGAAAATTGCACAAAATTAGCTGTAATGTAAAAGCACACCTTTTACTTAAAAGGAAGGATTTAAGTGAAGTGAGTGTTACTGAGAATACAAATGAAGTTCTTGATGCCTGAGTCAAGTTACTGCTTTAACAACTGTTAGTTCCATTTAAGCTGTAAATAAGCAGTCCAGAAAGATTCCCTGAATATTCTTATGGTGCTGTGTAATACATCTGCATTTCAAGTATTAACTGAGCAATCCCTATATATTATCTAAACACCTTTGAACATACTACAATGAAATATAAGCACATTCCACAACCGCATCAACTCCCTGCTACGAAACACAGAGAAAGATTTCTAAGCTAATTGTCACTGAATTGTGAGTTAATTAACGAGGAGTAAATGATAAGATCAAGCACAAGACAGTCAACAAATTCTGAACTTACGAATTATGACAAGCTTGCATGAGTGTGCTGAACCAATATTTAGACTGTTAGAAAGCAAAGAGAAGCAACCTAGAAGAAATCTAGGCTCCTGCCACTGATTAAAGTTCAGAGAATCAACTTGTGACCAAGCTAAATGCCTCTTACCTGCAAGGGTAGGAACATTACATCAACAGGCACAAAATTCCAGGCATTTTGTGAGAGCAGATCCAGAAAAGCTGGCCATTTTCTCTGTTATCACAGAGCCTGTAACGAAAAATAGAGCACAGTCTAATCAGGAGTTTCAAGATAACGATTTCACACCACTCAGCTGAAGCGGAACTTTCACAGCTCATCAGGTGGCAAGTGGAAAGATGATTTTTGTCCCAAATGAGTTTCTGTTCCCCCAGTGAAGATATTACCAAAACCTGTGTCAAGTCTTATTTGCAGCCTGAACAGTGCAGAGACCCTGCACAGAAAAGGATTTCTTCACACAGAGCTAAACACTCAGAAGCCAACAGCTAACAATTCTCCCTTTCGCTCATCAGCACTCTCTAAGATACTGAAATATGTCATATGTACCAGCTGATGTATGTATGTTATTAGTACAGGGCATATATATGGTCTGTCTACAATAAATAGAGTGTGTGCTCAGACTTAACACAGCAAATAAAAAGCCTGGGTTACCTGTCAGCCTCTATCTCACACTGCAGGCAGAGGGGCACCTTGCTAACAGGTGTTGCAGCTGAAAGCATTTCCATCTTGCCTTTATTTTTTCCTGTAGTTCAACCAGCACGAAGATGCTCACATGAAGCACTTCAGGCAAAGGCAGCCTCATTACAAGGTTTGAATCAATCCGTTAAGGCAGAAGCAGGTTAGGAAACTCCACACAAACCACCAACTCATGGGGATACTAACTCCTGCCTCCAATCCCTTGGCAAAGAGCATGAGGCAGGGGGCATAGGTCAATTTGAAAACAGTTAGGTCAGCCACAACCTTTAGTGAAAACATTACACCTAAGGTGTCATGACACCTAAAGCTCTGAGCAGATAGTGATCTTTTCTCTCTCCCCTCCTTCCCCCTCCAAAAAAAAGGAGGGAGGGAGGGAGGGAGGGAGGGAGAGGGAGAGGGAGAAAACACACCCACAAAGGCCGTAACATTTAAGCTGGCCATGTGTGGGACTGTTACTCTAGTGAATAAGCAGTTTCTGGAATAAAAAGGTACAAATTACATAAAGGTCAACCCTGCAAGGAGTTGCATGCTGTGGCTCAGACATGGGAAAGCCATTCAGCACGTACCAGCACATGAACAGCTGTAGTGAAATCGAAGGAACCTACTCTGGTTATTCCGTTCTGACAGATCGCAGCATTAGCTAACCCCAGAGTTTTACGTTCAGAAACTTAACCAACAAAACACAAGTCTATTACCTGCACAGTTAAGTATACAGCTCTCTTAGTCTTGGTTTCTGCAGGCTAGTAATTCTTTTTTTTTTTTTCCTGAGTACTAACATTACTGCTCTATACCTTTTCCATACAAAAGGTAAATACCCAGTTGTGGCATTGCTTTCATTTATGTCTGCAAGCAGTAAGGAGCATCCAAAGAAAAGATGCTAATAGCACAATGAATTCCCTGAAAACCATGATATAGCTGTAGCTTGTCTCCATAATACTGACATTGTATTACCTCTTCTTTAAACCTACTGCAGTTAAACCCAAGATCACGCACACTTGATCAGACTCCTACTGTCATTAACGTCAACTAGGAGAAAAGTCAGGACATTTGGGGTATCGGAAAAAAAAACCTAGGCACTCAAGCTGAGAAAAGCTTCGCTAATACCAGCTTTTCCCATCCACACAAGACAGGCTCTTTAGTAACCCTCATCACTTCCTTGTACACTTACTTTCTTGAAAGTGCCACAATCTCAACAGCATGGCATGGGATTTAGCTCCAGGGACAGAGAAGGTGAGAAGAGAAGGTGCTTTTAGGCCTACCCCAAAATATGAAAAGGCCAGGAGAGCTAAACCCTGCCTCTTATGAGTCTAGGAAATCACATTTGTAAACTGTTTTATTCCCTCCTTGCATTACAGAGGAGCATTTTTTGCAGAGAGCGAAATAATTGCAGACAATCTAAATGGCTTTTGGATCAGACCCTTAGTTTCTGAGAAACAAACACACTTGTCTCAGCCTATTTAGGAGAGCAGAACCCAAAAATCAATGAATGAGAAGAGACACTCAGGCCTTCCTAAAGCATAGTCTAGTACAAGACCTGATGTAATGTTCATGTTGCATACAGAGACAGTAACTTTCCCAACAAAGCTACAAGGAAAACAAGAAGGGGGACAACCCAATTCTGGGATGTACTGTAGACAGCATCTAAGGCCCCCGTTATCAAACTCTGCCTCAAAGCTGAACTGTATCTTACTATGCACAGCATGAAATGGAAGTGGTTTACCTGAGTTGTAGGCCAGGTCACATGCTCTAGACCCAAGTTTCACACTGCACTGACAAAGGTTTTCAGACACTCTAAATATATCACAGATTTCAGCTCTCATTTTCAGAGCTGCACTTGCGCTTTCTTCCCTTACTGATGGGCCAAGCTCACACGGCTCTGCGCACCTGAATACCTCAAGGCAGCATAACAACTGCTCAGCAGCTTGTGGATGGGCAGACAGGCTTCTAAACCAGTTAGGCACTCAATTTATTTTTAAATTTTCTTTTTTCCTTCTCCCCACCCCCACTTTCCCTTTTCAGAAGAGTTGTTTTTCTCCCTTTAAGAGTGAAGGGTGAAAGGGAAGTCATGCATGCAAACATGTAGCAGCTAAGTGTGTGTGATTCCCCGTGGCAGCCCTGTCAGGAACTCACCATCTTTATGTACGAGATGTCACTCTGGGGAAGGTTCTTACACCTGTACTGAGCCCCTTCAAAATTCAAAAACATGGCATATTCATTGCACATCAAACTCCTTTCTCTTTCCTTTTAAATCCTCATTCTTGTCCTTCGTAACAGGAGGCCAAGATAAAAGCAGGCCTGGTCTTCTATAACACCACACACACAAGATTTGGGGGAAAAAGTCAAAGCCCTGCATCAAAGCCTATCACATCTCACCGAACTCACAAAGCACAGCTTAACGTGAAAATATCTCCAGCTTCACCTCATGAGCTGTCAAATTCACTATTGGTACTGAGGGATATTTCCTGATCTGGCAAGGAGATTATTCCTGGGAGCTCTGAATCACCAACAAAGTTTTAAACAGGGAAGCACAAGTAATCTGTCAGCTCCCTTTAAGTATTCTTAGTTATGACTCAGCTGCGCAAAATACTTGGAGGACTGAGCACAAGGTTCTGTGTTTTGAAGTCTGGCAACAACAAACAGGATATTGATGCTTCTAAGCTCTGAAGAAAAAGTCCCAAATTACTGTTTACCTTTGCAAGACTTCAGCAGAAGCAGAGCGTTGCGTGAAGCAGGTGGGAACATGCTCAGGAACGTACTTCTGAGTTCCACGGAACACGCAAGACTGCAAAAGTAATTAATTCTCGTTACCACGTCACTGATGAGATACAAGCATAGCAGGTGGATTTCAGACCAGACAGCTTCTGCTACCTACAGAGCATGGAGGCAGCAGTCCATGCAGCACTGCAGCCCCTGAGAGTGGCAACTGTGCCTAATGCTTACTTAGGCCCTGGCTCCCTTCCTCTCTCACAGGATGCAGGCACAGTTTACCTTTCAGAAAACTTACTCATTCTCCTGACTTCTGTATGGGATTTATCCATGACAATCACTCTTTGTTGGCAGGTCCCTCAATACTGCACTCTTGTGCCAAATCTCAGAATTACCCCAACTTTTATTGCAGCTAAGAGAAGCAGAGAATCTGGGCTGGAAGGCAATGAAACCTGAACTTTGGAGGAAGCAAGAAAGGTTTCACTTGTAAGAAGCACCACTTTGATAGGAAACTTGGAATATTTGCAAAAGCTTTGCACTTCTCAGACAGAATAGGCATACAGAAAAAAAACAGACATATCCTCTCTTATTTCTTCATTTGCAACTCAAAAGCTCCACAATTCTGGTTCCCCATGCCCTTCTGTGGTAGAAACAAACAAATACAGCTACTGAAAACTGTGCTGGCAGAATACTGGATGTATGAACATGGATTTTTATTCCTGAAAAAACTGTGGAAGGGATCTATTTGTGTGCAATTCACAGCTGGAACTCCCACCGCTCAGGCACTCAGCACTTCCCAGCTTGATTGCTGCAACTCCCCCTCTCACCCCAGGTTGCCCTCTCCAACCCATATGGACAAGTGCAGCCAACAACTTCCTCAGGCTCTCTGCCCAGATCATTTCTCCTCCCTTCCCTTTCTCAACTGTCTTCTCCTCCTGCACTGTACTACAATCATACATCTTGTTCTAAACCTCAGGACCAAGCACAACTTTACTTCCCCCAAACTATCTTCTATCTCATCCCACCTCTTCCTCCTTAAAGTCAAATGTCTTCTTCTGTCTTGGGGAAGAGAGATGTACACATTTTTAGAGCTTATGCACAATAAATTTCCTTTTAACAGCTTATTAAAATTATATCCTATTGTTCATAAAGCAGGTAACAATTTTGGTAATAATCTTACTGCGCTATCTCCAGTATTTCCTCTCTCAAGTTTTCAAAGGGACTTAAGGGGGAGGAGAGAAGATGATGCTTCCTTCAATATCCATGCAAGTTTTGCATCTTCAGGGTTGAAGTAATCCCATGGTCTGAAAAAGGGTCTGTTCTAATTTAGGTAGGGTCTGAAAAAAGGTCTGTTCTAATTTAGGTAAGTGATTTCAACTTCCTTTTCATCACATGCTTCCAGAAACAGAGACACAAATTCCTGCAGAATTGGTTATAAAAAGAAAAAGGAGGTGCCAGCAGCACTGTGAGAAGTTCAGTTCCTTGCCCCTGCACGTCTTACTACGTTGTTACGTTATGCTTACATTCACTTCTCAGACCTAGCCTGCTCTGACCCTGTAAAGGGATCAGAAGATGCAAACCAAGAAATTCCTGTGGCTCTTAGGTGGGTCAGCTGAAAGCCAGGAGGGAGGTGGGCACAAGTCTTCATAGAAAAATCACACCATAGAGAGCAGCTGCTACAGGAAGCTCGATTCCAGCTCCAAGACACACAGTCGTTAAAGACTCCTTCAAGATAGCGATAATCCCCCACCAACACCATCAGAGCAAACAGCAGATACCCACACACACTCAGATGTCTTGCATCTCAGTGGATCTCCTAGAAAGGGAGATGACTCCTGCTCAGCTCTCCCACTTGTTCCTCCCACAACAACAACAACAACAAAAAAAAAAAAAAAAAAAAAAAAAAAAGAGGGAGAAAAGAAGAAGAAAATCTTGACTACCTTCCCCCAGGTTTTCCTATGACCTGATCACACAGCCGGAGCACCTGACCTGGTGGCTCAATGCACTGTCTGTGAGCTCTCCAGTTTGGAGTGGCTTTGTCACGTGGACATCCCCAAACATCTCAGAGGCAGACCCACCACTGGGGAGAAGGGGTGCCCTCAGTCACCTCCACCAAGCCGCGGGCCAGGAACATGGCTGGGAGGCAGCAGCTCCAACCTGAGCATGCCTCGGGGATCTCTGATAAATCACCTGAGGTCTCTTTCCTGAGATAAACCCCAAGCTCCTCACCTGCAAGCTTCTCTGCAGAGGATGCTTGGCCTGAACCCTCCACAGGTCCTTTGTGACAGATCTCTGCAGCACAGCTCAGGGAGGCTTTCAGCCGCGTTCCGAAGTACCTGCTGCTTTTAAGTCAGCCACTGATATTCACTCAGATTCTCTCTGATATTCTGTAGCCACATTAATAAAGGCCTTGTCAGACTGTAAATCAGAACCCATCAGTTTCTGTGTATAATAGCCTACAAAACTCAGATGTAGTTTCAACTTTTTATTTGTGCAAAGCTGAGAATAACCTTGGAAAGTTTTAAATCAAAGAAAATAAGATTATATTTTCTACACATAAAAAACCCACCTCATAATATGATGAGAAAATCGGGGAGGGGGGAGGAAACAGACCATCTGGAGATGATAATAAATCTCACAATAGGCAGCATTCCCAGAATCAAAGACAGAACTTCATTATATTAGGAGAGATGACTAATTAACTTGTGAGGAAGACCTGGTGATTCATGCGCTCCAATGGAGTTTGAGAGTTCAGTCATCTTCATCAGTGTCATCAGATCATTGTCCCCTCAAAAATTATAGCTTATTCCCTATTCTGTAGCTCAGGAAAGCATGATAGACTAATTGGGTACTTAAACAGGGTAACGACAATTTTAATGAGGAATTTTGTATTTTTATGTGCCCAAATAGGTCATTTTTTTTTAGATAGTTACGGAAAATCTTTTCAAGTTAGTAACATTCACTTTTGCAGAGACCAAATGTAAATCTGATTAAAGTCAGCTTTTATTTATTTTTAATGAGACAAGTTCGCAGGTCCTCACACTGTTAACACTGAGAAATTCCTAACTTCACCTTACTGTTAATGCAAAGATAACTGATTATACCATAGCCCAGGGGTAAGGTAAAATGAATTCTCCTTTCCCATGATTTAAATTACAGCTTCCCGAGGCAGGGTCTCATTTTGTTCTGTGGTTTTATGGGATAGTGAGGGTATGATTTATGAACAAAGATGCAAACGCTAAAGCATTTCAAAATAATAAGATATAGTTAAACACTGTGGGTTTTCACATATCTCAAACACCCCGAGGAAACTTTTTTTTTAAAGGCAAAAGCTCCTCAGTGAAGGGAGGCAATCGAGCTCTTAGACAGACAGACAAATCCAGCCCTTGCTGTGGTTCAGCACTTATCCTGCAACTCTTTACGATCATGCAACACCGTTTAACAACATAAAACACCTTAAGAAATAAAATAGGAAGATTTTTGGCTTATATTCACTACCCGCATTCAAATGGAAAGTCCTTGGCTATATTTAAAAGAATGACATGTTTTGGTGGATGTCAACTTGTCCCTCCATTTGTCTTCTCCAACCTCTATCCTCCAGGGTTCCAAAACTTTCTGCATATAGCAAATTTTCAGCAGTAGAAATCTCTGCTTGAATTATTAAAACTAGTAGAATGAACATAAGGAGTTGCAGAAAGAAATCAGGTACCTTATATGCAAAACTGCTATTTCTTTCTAAGAATCTTCTATGCTTAACTAAAATTAAAGGGGGAAAGGAGAGGAAAATACACCTGGACACCCTTAGCACACAGAAGGCAGCTCTGGAAAATCTGAGCAAGGAATGCCCATAAGGAAGGGCTGCTGTGAGGAACGTCTCCCTCCCCACCTCAAACCACTCCACCCTCCTACCCCTGCTGGAGAAGAATGCCAGGAGAGGCGTTTTCTACCTCACATTGCCAGTTAGCGTGGTTTTTGGCTAACCGAGACCTCCAGGCTACCTTTACAAAGAGGAGGAAGAAAGACAAAGCAATTTGTTTTCACAAAGAAGCTATTAGAGAGGGGGGAAAAAACCCATCAACCCACAAACAAAAAAACTGTAAGACAGCTAATGAGATTCCCAAACTGAGAGGAAACGAAGTAGTACAACATGTTGGCGTGGTTTCTAATTCTAGTCCTGCAACAGATGTTACAGACATTACAAATTTTAAGTGCTTCTATTTAATATAATTCTTTTCCCTTGTCAAAATGACTAAAATATCTACATACACAAAATCAAGAATAAGCCCAAAAGAGAAAGGCCCTAACAAGCAACTGTTAGCAAGTGACAGATTGCTTGATGAGGGGACAGTAAAGTCTGTTAGTTGGCATGCAAGCAGAAGGCTTTATTTACTGCTGCAATTTTTTCTTCCAGTACACTGTCCCAGCAGATTTATAGTTTCTGATTTTCTTGCAAAAGCCTTTAAACGTACATACAAAAAGTCAAAGCCTGTGGTCTGAAAAAATTGTAAGCATTGCTTAAAAATAAAAGCGAAGTGATGAAAGTCCAGACAAAAACTTCATGCATAGCTCTTGTATGTATCTAGGATGAATGATTAGCTCAAAGGCATTATTCACCCTTACAACAGCAGAGGGCTGATGAAATACAAAATAAAGAGCAGTATTTCAGAAAGATACATACACACACACACACACACACACACACAGATAGATAGACAGACAGACAGAGTGGCAAGGTGAATCCTCTCTAGACTTTGCAAGGAATTGCATGAACAGTATCTGCAAAACTTAGCTGCCAGGCTAACCTACATCTCTGTGGGAGGATACTGTTGTGCCAGGATCCGTGCCCCAGCTGCTCCCTTCAGGCCAGTGTTCAGACCCTCCTGTATTTCTGCGAAACAACTAAACGGAGCTTATTTGAGCTACGTCAGAAGACTAGATTTGCCCTCAGAATGGGCAATCATATAGCTTTGAGTTCTTTGCAGTTTTCCCCAACTTAATCTCCACTAAAACGAGGGAAACTCTGCCTGTCTCCGGCAACCTTGCAGTGCAGAATGCAACTCTCTCCCCACCTTCGCAGTTACCAACGCCAAACACTGCAGTCTCAGAGCAGAGTGTCCATTAATGACCTCAGGAATCCAGTACTACACAACAGGGCTTGGATTTAACACTTGGAGCAAGATAAAAGGTCTGGTCATGTATCAGGCTGGTAAAATTTAACAGCCTACAAGAAAATGTGGCTAATTGGGAGCAGTTTATAAGTTCCCATCCAGAATCAAAATATTTCAGATTAAGGAAACACCAGAAAACATGTTCAGTAGTAACAGGTATTGATGCAGGCTGTTACATTATGCAAAACATCTGACCATTTATTAATTTGGCTGCAAGCTGCTGTACTGAAAACTACGTCTGGCAATAATAATGTGAGCCCAAAGAAAGGACTCTATGGGGAAGTTATTTACTCTCTCACAAAGCCAGATGATTTATACACATTGTCACTGCCTATGCCAGAAAATTGATGACTGATTACCATTTTAGTATCAGGTATCCAGGCTGAATTAACTAGATCAGGCCACATGGAAATATTTACTGCACAACTGAGTATAACATTTGGATTAAGTCAATAGAAGGAAGGAGCTTTTAATCTGAATCCAGTAACATCTAGAACATATTAAAGCAGCATGAATTAAATGTTTATTATTTATCATTATTACTCATTTATTAGTCAAACATCTGGATTCCACAACTATAGCCTGACAGAATGGTGTTGTTTGTGGGGAAGAGCAAAATAAGTATATAAATGAAATTTAGCTTGTTAAACATCTGTAAAACACTGCTGTCATTCATCTCTTTCTTAGCTCCTGGAAGATACTTATTCAACTTTTTCCTTGCATTGCTGGTTTTGTATTGATTCAACAGTTTCGGTGTCAGGCCAACACAGTTCTGCAACTCCCTGTGTAAGGAGCAGAAGATTGCTGCTTGAGATAGCCCTTATCCTTGATCATCAGGGTCAAAGCTCCCAGCCAACGGGACCGGGGAGCAGATGAGAGTCAGGGAGGGACAGCACAGCATTCTTTGCAGAGTGATAAAAGCTTCTGAGAACAGCATCATCAAGAAGAAAAACAATTAAAACCATGTGGCAGGGGGAGGAACACACACACACACACACACACACACACACACACACAAAAAAAACAAAACAAAAACAATACCTAGCAGTGCATCCAAATATGCTACAGTGAGAGTACAGTCTGAATGATATCAGTATGGACTATGGTCTGAATGATACCAACATGGACAGATAATTTATTAATTTCTTTTTTTTTTTTAAATAACACTTGTAATGTAAGAACCTGTGTGGTTTCTCTTCCAAGCTAGTTACTTCTGAGATTGGTTAGAGTGCAGAGCACTAGCAAGGCCTTCCTCGCTTGCAACCTCTAGCTGCTGTAACAGAGGAATGACAACAGTCTATTAAATACTGTGCAATTCACACTTATTTCATTGAGAGTTCTCCTTTTTAACATGAGGTTTACGAAATAATAATTACAGTAAAGTTTAAATTACTATACCATTAAAGGCTACAATATATATCTTTTGAATATACAGTACAAACAGGTTTCAGTTTCTTCTGCAGCCCAGAGGGTCTGAACTGATGTTCTTGGATCAGTCGCCAACATTTGCCATTGCACAAAGCCCAGACTTTTCATTTATCTGTATACAATTTCATTTACATTCCTACTGTAAGTGGCACTTCAGTAGGCTGTAACGAAGCGTTATGAACTACAAGGCTAGAAGCTCTCCTGAACTCTACCCGCTTATACAAATCGCATAGAAACATGCGGTCACCGTTAGATATGACTCTAACTACATAAGAATCTCCCCCACATCCCTGCTCTTTAACAAAGACCCTGCTCAGAGTTACATAGAGCCACATGTGAATCCACAAGAAGGAAAAAAAGGAAGTTGCACTAGCTAAAGATGGGCAGTCAGTGTGGGAAAACTCTGGAGGGAAAAGCAGACTAGCTCTGCTTCTAGGGACAGTGGCAAGAAAGATTTAAAGCGAAGAAAGAGATAAAATAGGTTTATGTGAGAGAGTGAGTGAATGTGTGTGAGAGAGAATGTAGCCATCTGAGGAGCTCATCTCCTCCTCCAACACAGTACAGTGAGGATCAGCTTCTCCCTTCAGGAAAGGCAGGCTCTCACCCAGGTCGGGGAGTAATGGCCAGGCACCAAAGGCACCTCCCAGTTAGCCTGAGGCAACACATCCCTCGGAGGCAGCGCTGAATAGTGTAAAATGACCAAATAGGAATGGGGTATCTGCCAACAGCCTGGACTCCACCATAAACAATCATCAGTGGGACCCAGCAGCAGGAAAATCCCTCAAGCAGCTCTTCTCTCATTAACTAATTTCCCTGCTTCTTCTAACCCTCCTTCAGCAACCATCTGCTCCTCTCCCCTTCCCACACCGGTGGTTCCTGCCAAGCACGAGGCCTTCCATCCATCTGCTCGCTAGCTCTCCTCCCTCCTCCACCGGGCGGCTGCCAGCACTGGCTGAGCGGCAGAGCCGCGGCAGGGAGAGGCCCCGCGCGAACGGGGCGCTCCGCCTGCAGGGGCTGGGCAGGGCCGGGAGCGCCTCCCTGCCGGCCCGGCACGAAGGGCAGCCGCCTGCTTTCGAGGAGTGACGCGGGACGCGGCACGGGGCACGCGGGGGAGCCGCGCGTGGGCCGCTCAGGCCTTTTAACCGAGGAAGGAGAGCCGGCAGCGACTCCTCCCCAGAGGATTTCCTGGAAGAGCTGGCAGCCCGGTGAAACTGCCCTCCAGGCACTGAGGCGATGAACAACGGGCCGCACCACGCCGCCGCCGGCGCCCCGGCTGACCGACGGGCTGCGTGGCGGCGGCGGGCTCCGCTCCTGGAGCCGCGCCGCGGAGCGGATCGCTCCCCGCAGCGCTCGGCCCTTCCCTCCCGCCCCCTCACGGCAACGGCCGCGCCCTCGCGCCCTCCCCCCGGCCAGCCCCTTCCCCCCAGAGCCCCCTTCCCCCGCCGGCTCTGCCCGGCCCTTACCGCAGCGAAGCAGCGCGGAGAAGCGGAGCGGCCGGGCTGGGGCTGCCCCCGCCGGTGCGGCGCAGAGCAGCAGAGCGCGGCTGTAGCTGCCGCCGCCGCCGCCATTTTAGGGGCCGAGGGCGGCGCGCGCGGGCTGCCGGCGGCAACCGGCTGAGACCGGATCGGAGCGGCTCGGGCCGGGCGGTGGCGCGCGCGCAGCCCGGCCGCAGGGGCCCGCGCGGCGCCGTGCGCGAGCGAGGGCGGTTGCGGCGGTTGCGGCGGTTGCTGGGCCGTGTCCGTGCCGGTGCCGGTGCCGCGCGCAGGCTGCTCGCGTGGCGCGGCGCGGGCGCGGCCGCTTGCTCTCCTGGGAGCCTTGCGCGGCCGGCGCGGGCCTTTCGACGCGCCCGAGCGCCGCGCTGAGCGCTCCCCTCGCTCGCCAGCTCGGAGCGCGTCCGTGCTGCTGCTTACGGCAGTCAGTTCGGTTCTGTAACGGTTCCACAGGCCCCGTTTGGTGACAGTGCTCTTGAATACGAAGCAAAGGATTTCCTGTTAACTGTTGTGCAATACGTGGTATGACACACATCGTTTACTGCCTGCAAATCTGTTCATTGGAAAAACAAAACTTAAGAGGACTGTACACTATTAAAAGTAACTAATTTTTAAAAGATAGAGTCTTGGAATGCTTTTTGTAATGTTGGCTCAAGTGTAGCAATAGGAGTAAACAGACACTGCAGTTTTTGCCAGAATATACCTGTTAGGAGTCTTTTTCATAGGAAAAAGTATTTTCCAACTTTCAGCGGTTTTCTCTCATGCAAAGTGCAAGATGTGTCATACCGAAACAGCGTCCGAAGGCCGATGCAAGGACAACACACAAATAACAGATGCTCAGTTTTAGGGTTTATTTCATCTGCTAACATTCATTCTTGACCTAGACAAAAACAATTAGATGGTTATTTTTTAATCCAAATTTTCTTGTGGAAGAAAAGAAAAAAACTTTTAACACTTTTTTTTTGTAAGATGCTATAAATAAATATATAAAGCTTTAAGTGTTACTTGGCTCAAGTTTGACAGTTTTGCTTTTTGTTGTTCCTAAGTTCCTGATGTGGGGAAAAGACGTGCAAACCATACGCGTTCAGCCCAGTGGAACGACTCCAGCCACGCTCGCTTTCAGAGAAGCTGAATCTGTTTGATCTACAATGTGGGGGGATGAAAGGAGGGTGGCAGAGACACTTCTGTTTTTTTTTTTTACCCTCAGTCACACAACCCCTGGAAGATAAGAACTGAGTTCCTTGGTATATAAAGCACACGAGGAGGGAGGGAGGGAGGGAGGGAGAAGGAAGACCTGCTTGCATTGCCCTTTCCCTTTCCTGGGCAGCTTGTGCAGCAAAGAGGAAAGAAGAGACAATATAAGCAAAGCCTCATACTAAAGCAAATGACAATGAAGAATAGAATCAGATACCAGTAAGGACTGGTGAAAAATCCTGTGGCTGTTGCATGTTTGCCTGGCAGACTACACACAAACACAGAGGAACTTTACATTGAGAGAGGGTAGGGATTTTTGTCCTTTTCTTACAAAAAAAAAAAGCTTAAGATGAAAAGGGGCAATAAAAATAAGTTAAATCATATTCCAATATGTACAAAACAAATCATGCTCAGTAAACCATTTGAATATAAAATTACTCATTATAGTACAACTCTCTCAATCCAGTCTGCAGAATAGACACCTGGGGAGAAATGGGGAGGGGGAATTGTGGAGCTTTTGGGGAGGAGAAAGATATTCGCAAATTACATTTTTTCTCAGCTTGTATGGTCAAAAATTACAGAGAAAAATATCACCTGCAGCTGGGTGATCAATACAGGCATTAATACCCAGGTGTTTATCAGGGCTGCATTCATTTTGGCAGAGCTCCTGTAGATGGGGCAAAACAAGCAGCCACCGATAGCTCTGACTGCGTGTGCAGATGCAAACGACACTGCTCGCTGGTTTACCTGGGACTACTGCTGACTGCTCTGTGCTTTAAAGGCCTGGCTCTATTGCTGATCAGGCAGTGAATCTTGCATTCACTTCTGCCACTGGAACACGCTATGCTGATACGACCAAAAACTCGAACAGAAAGGTAACACAGCAAGCCCTGGGACTTGCGTCCAGCCGATAATGTGGGTGGCATCCCAAGCTGTCGCCTCGGAAATACAGGTTTTAGCATAGCGTGCGTTGCAACACATACTGAGCACTACTCGTTTCTGTGACACTCGGAAAGCTCTACCGAATAGGAGGGTGTCTGAGTAGCTCAAAAATCATTAAGAGGCTGGATAAGCTTTTAACCCCAGGATATAAATTAGGTCAGGCCCTGTTCTATAATGACCTAAAATCATTACCATCTTTAGCTGTTCAGTGGTCTCTGTGAAGTGATTTGATGGGTTCAGGGTCACAAATCCTTTTCCTAACTGACCTGTGTCCATACCGCCGCTTCTGGTAGTCCTTCTGTCTTGCTCGTATTCTCAGCAGCTGGACTGCCCTTCTCACTCCTACAGGACATCCCTGTGAGAGAGGATTCAAAGGCTTGTTGGAACCTTTTTGGTGCTGCTTCTATTGCTGTTCCAGTTTGGCAAGCAAGTGAGGGACTCTGGAGTGCAAACCCATCAACCTAAGGTGTTCCCTGTTTACTCCAGTATGTTGAGCATGAGGGGAGAAATTCAAGCAAGCTAGAAATCCACACAGATCCTTTGCTGAGAATTTTTCCTCAATGACTTTGTACCCAGGAACAGCCTGGGTCCACAACCACGCCAGTCCACTGCTTTCTGTGACCAGGGTAGGGTACAAGGTGGCACCTGACAACCTGGCGAACATTTGCGTAGGTGACAGGTTCCTTCAGTGGAGCCAGGTGGGACAAGACAAACTAGCAACAAAAAGTGATTTTCAGTAACAACACCCAGCAAGCAATGAGCTTAACACTGTTGAGGTGACTAAAAGCAAAAAGATCTCCCTCCTCTTAGGCGTGCAAGGTGTTGTCTTTTTCACCTACCCAAAGCAGGTATGGGGTCCAGCTGGGAACTCTCCATGGACGGTGTCAGGTACACAAGTGTCAGCACGCCGTACGGCAGCACACACTCAGGCCCATCATTTTTGGCTGGGTACCAGACAACTGGCTCTCCAAAATGTGCACTTGCACTAATGTTACCAACTGTATAAACCCCTAGAAATACCTTGCACAGTCCCAGCTATTGTAAAGGCTTCTCATGGGATGTTCTGGGAACCAGAACAGAAAGACTGTGGGGACTGACAAGCATCGAAGTCTCACAGGGCCTGATAAAATCTGAATTCAAGGGGAACTATCTCAGCAACTTCAGTGAGAAGTCACAATCTTGTTCCTGCCTCACTTTACCTGTAACTCACATATCCTGACCTGGATCATGAAGCATCAAATGGCCCCATGAAGAAACACCTGATGTAGTGAAGAAGGTCTCGATGTATCTGGAAGTCTCAGGAAAGACATACTAGAAGAAAGGGGTATATATTTAAAAAGAATGTAGTATCTGGCTGCTACTTCCCCCGGAGTGCCTTAAAGCCATTGTTCTCCATTCATTTTAAAACTACACATACATTTTTCATGTTATTGTAGCATCAAATAATCAGTCCTAAAAAAAAGAAATGGTACCACTTCAAACTGTAGTACATATAAAATCACAATAAACTACATTCACATTATATTAAAAAAGTTCCCTTAACCCCACTAAAGGAAGAAGACAGTGCCAAGTATGTCCTGCAACCTGTGCTCTGGCACATCGCACTTAAAATAAATTAAAGTATGGCCTACAGCCTTAAACAGACCAGCACAGCAGCCAGGGTGAGTGATGGCTTTCGGGTCATCTCTCTCAGTTTCCTGTATTCATACTTAGAATTCAAAGTGACCTATACTTCTTATACCTTGCAGTACCTTTGCAGTGAGTAAATTTGTTATTCCCAATGTACAGGTGGAGAAACTTGAGGAATTTGCCAGGAGCAGGATTTGAATATAGAAATTTCTGCCTCAATGCTGAGCTGAGGTCCTTTTATGGGTTGAAGTGAAACTGTTAACAAGACTCTGCATTTTCATTTCATTTTCTTGTTACTGTAATATATTACAAAAGAAATGTTGGAAGAAGGTCTTCTACTGCCATGCTTCCAGGGTCAGAGGCTCCCTCTGATTTAGAGAACCCCGCAGACAGATCCATTAAAATCCAGCTGGTTACTTAGAGCCCATAATACAGAAACAACCCAGGCACATAAGGCCAAATTATGTTATCAATCCTGATTGTACACAGTCCTATTTATTGTCACCCGTTGGTAGATGAGAGCAGAATTTGACCTTCAGTGCAGAGTTGTTCTCAGAAGTCAGTACCAGCATATACAGTACTGCCTGAGCCCTCACAGCACGCCCTGCTCCGGAGCTGCTCCGATGCGCGCTTTGAACACGGATTAATTGTAGTAACCATTTGTGCATTATGGATCCATAACACAGAATGCACAGTGAAAAGCCTTTGGCTAAAGTAGGAAACTGTGCATATAAAACAGTTGCTTTTTACATCCCGTGTATTGGCTTTCTGGATAAATAGCCCGTAAAATTGCATTTTTTAAATATAAATGTTTTCTTTAGTTACAGCAACACATAAAAGTGCTGGGAACTAACAAACATAGCTCCTCCCAGTCCTGAAATACAGAGACGAACAAATGGATTTGTAATACCCTCTGCCCCGAAGCCAACATCTGAAAATTACTTCATTTTGCTTCCCACTTTTCAGCTAGGAGCAAACGCTTACAGCCAAGTTACACACCTCTGGAAAGAGGGGCCAGTTTTTGACAGAAACACTGACAGACCCTTAAGGACCACACCACCACCAGGAAATACTGGTAACAGCCTAATACAGGGGTAACAATATCTGGCTGTGCTTGAAGATGAGCATGTGCTTATGCCCTTTGCAGCACCAGGCTGCAGACCTCATCAAAATCCAGCTGAAATCAATAGGAAATGCATCTTTCGACTTCGGTAGATTTGGATTAGGGTAACAGCGTTGCATTTTAATTCAGTGTGCTGTTTGTATTTTGTTTTGAAGTTTTTAGTTATCTTCACTCTTTTGGAGAAGAACATCTCCAAATGCAAGGTGTAGCCCCCACAGCGTATATGGAAGAAACAAGGCAGCTCCTGCATTTAGGGCGGCCAGCTCCTTTGCAAAACTTGTTCTCAATTTGAAACTGCTGGAAACAGTGTAGAGAGGGCGAGAGCGAATTAAAACACAAAACAAGTGGATCGGTGGATCTACGTGATAAGAAAGAGAGGCTGTGTAAAAATGACTGCTGAAGCAGAGTATATTGTTTCTCCGTCTCTCCTCCTGTGATTTCAATGCCATATTTGATCTGCAGTTAACATGGCCTTTAAAAATCAGATCATATTCCATCTGATTCACACTTTACTCTAAACAATAGCTGGTTCAGGCCTTAGAGGCGGAGTAGTGATGGAGTGAGACACGAAGCAGGCAAAAACTGCCTCATTTCCATGCCTCTAGCTGAATAAAGAAGTGCTTGCAATGGCAAGAAAATAAGCCATACTTTAATTTGGTGAATGGGAAGAGGAATTAGAGAAGGCATTGTTGTTCCATGACTCAAAAGTCAATAAACAGAACCTGGTTAGACTGTCATCGCATCGGAGGATTAAACTTACACGAGTCCCTAAAAATGGCATTAAAAGAGAGAGAGTTCTGCTTTGAAAGTGGTCTGAGACTAAGCAAACATTTTCCATGTTTCCATTCTCCTTTCCAGTTTTATGAACCCAGCTTGTTCATCTAAAGGAAGAGCTGCGGAACAGGCATTCTGCCGAAAGACAATGTTCACAGTCTCATAATTTATTCAGACCCACAGTCAGAAATGTTTACAGCTCTGGAATAAAGCCCCATCCTGTTTCCATTGAAATCAGTTCTACTGACTTCACTGGAACTAGGCTGATACCCATTCTTTCTTGATAAAAACAAGTAAAACTAACTTAAAAATGCAGATATGGGTACATATACATTTTTGTTGTAATCACCTATTTTATATAGCAATGAACAAAACAAAATCACCCCTTTATCGCGTCGCCATTAATGACTGAGCATTTGCAGAGTCTTCCTGGAACAGGTCCTGCAGATGTATGAGGAACTATTGCTATTTAACTTGCTCTCCCTTGTTTAATATGTAGGATAGGGTTTTGCATGGGCTGTTAACACATTATACTGATGAAGGCATGAACTGCAGCTGTGTGGGGTGACGAATGGCATGTCTGAGCCTATGTGGAATTAGGTTGGCTTTTAACTTGTTTTGGGACCTGCCTGTGAAACAAATCTGGGGAGCTTTGTGCATGAATTCCCTATTATTTTTATGGTGAAGTTGCTTATGTATATTTGATACCAGTGCAATGTATCAAAACCACTGTGCTAAGTACATCTCCCAGGCCACAGTCAATTTGCTTTAATGTTTCTCATCCTCTGATGTTTTTCTTCTTTTATTTTTATGATGCTCTACTTTCTGGCAGTGGCTGCCAGCTGAAACTGAGCAACTACCCTTGTGCTTAGATCACAGCCTGAGAGGATAGCACATCCTCAACTTAGTCACTGTTACCATTTACTTTCAAACAGTACAATTTCCATCCCACCTCCAAAAATATCCACAGAAGAAAACCTCCCTTTTCTTTTTTCTTTTTCTTTCTTTTTTTTTTTTTTTAATTTTGCATCTTCATATCATTATGCTTAGGGGATAAACAGATATAAAAAAAATCCTACTTCTGTCAATTTATGTCTGAATCGGGAGGATAAGAAACGTTCTTTTGTATTTGGCCTTAAGAGTTGGTAACTGCATTTGTGCATTTTTTACTTCTGCATCATAATGTTGACCCTTTTCTATTTTTATGTATTTATTTATTTTTTTAAGAATCTCATCGGTCTTGTAAGAAACAGTAAAAAGACCCTATGCTTAAGGAAGCAATCTATCTTCTGTTTTACAGACGTGCTTTTAAATAAAATATTTTTTGTTGTTGTTTTTTTTTAATTTTACTTCCATGATCTTTTATATGGAAACTCTAGAATCTCATCAATATAAAAGTCTGCCTAGGCTACCACTTCTCTATAATATGGCTCATGTAGTCCTCAGTGGGCAAGCGTCCTTGCTCTTCGGTCTCTTCCTTGGGAAGTGCTTCATTGGACCGGTGAAGAAGCCTCTCTTCCCGATTCTTTATCCTCTGCTCCATCCTCTCCAGCTGCCGTTTGTACTGGTAGCGCTGTTGGAAGAGGTCCTTTGCATAGTCATAGAGCTGCATGTCCAAGTCATTGAGCTCCTCAATCCTCCGTATGGTGTCATTATCCACCTCCACCCCACCTGCCCGTGTACTGTTGTACTGCATAAAGGGCCTGATGAATTTCAGATTAAAAGTTCTCTCAAACAGGTACTGAGTCTTTCTCTGGAACTCCGTCAGGCCGAAGAAGGCCATGTCTTTGAGGTTCTTTTTTGCGCTCTCTAGCAGGATCTGTGCTCGCTTGTTCTCAGGGATGAAAGACATGTTATAGCAGCCCACTAAGCTCAAGTCAGCCAACATCCTCACTTGGCGGTTGTTGGCCAAATTATATGGGCAATCCATGAACTCCTGCAGCGTGCAGCCTGACCAGTCTGTGCCTTCATAGCATGAAGGCAGCTCTTCAGGAGTTGGTGTCCTGCCATCACACATGTGCAAGGATGTCTTCCACGTAGCCCCTCGTTGGACGTGACGCCATTCGCTGAGGTAACGAGATACGGGGTCTCTCAGCAGCGTGATATAGTAAAATTTTCTACAAGAAGAAGAGAAAAAAATAAATATTCTGCTAGCAACAAGAAAGATACTTGGCAAGCTGAGATCTGCAGAAGGCACCAAAAGGACAAGGGTAAATCAACATTGCAGCATCCATTTCCCTGTACTCTTGGATTATTTTCTTCTTGGGATCTCTAATACTAAGTAGTTTGTGCAACGTTTGACCCATGTTTCTCTTTCTCATTGCCCACCATTCTTGTTGTGCCAGGTAGTAACTCTTTCATCAGGACATCATTTTCTAGGAACAGGCTACAATGTCAGAACAAGTCCTTCATATTCAACTGATCTACCTGTTTCACAGAGCAGCTTTGGCTTTAGGGACTGCCCGGCCTTTCACACTACCATGCACCTTCTGAGTGAGCCCAGACTTGCTCTGCAGGACTGGCCAACGTTGCTGAGCTGGCCTTATCACTTTTACTTCACGCTCGTGTTGACTAGGCCACCTGCAGCTCGACTGATCTGGCTGCAGAGCGGAAACCTGGGAGTCTGTACTGAGTAGCAGCACACCAATAGAGTAACAACATAGCACCAGACAGAGCCAAACTGAAATCAGGAATGCAATATGCTTTCTAGAAAGCGAATACGTGAGCTGATCAGTAGCAATAGTTTGTTCTTATTTCAGCTGATGCACGATCAATTCAGACAAAAACACTTCTCACATATGAGACTGAAAAGAGTGAAAAAGGAAGACCATCAGGAGCAACATAGAGTGGCGTAGGACATTCTTGCTGCTCCAGGTGTAATGAAGTGCACTACAATACGAGCAGACCCTTGAACTGAAAGTATGTGAGCCGTCTCGTACAACGAGTCCCTCCAGCCTTGGCCCACAATGAGCCTGGGATAAAGTTCTGGGGCTGAGAAGAGTGGCAGCCTCTAACAGCTCTCTCCAGACAACTAGAAGGGAACGGGCCTTTTTCTTTCATTACCTTCCAATAGCTTAGCACTGCAGAGTCTCAGAGCGTTTCTAGAACAAGGAAATACCTTCTCTAGTTGCTAAAGTAGGCAGGGAATTAAATCCACATGTGCTGCAAGCGCATGGGGCTGCATGACCTTGCACACGAACAGGAGCACCTTGTTTTGGTAGGGTAACACGCACAAACGTAGGCTCCGCGAGATACTTCATCTAGGGGTGACGGTGGAAACATTTTCCCATCAAAAATGCATCTTTGCCATGGCTTGCTGCTCTGCCAGGGAGGCTTGAGGGAGCTAAATGTGATGGCCATTATGAGGGTACTACAGACTTTTTAGAGGAAATAAAAAAGTCAAATAAAAAAAAAACTTGCTTTGGCTAAAATTAATGCACCTATATTTTCCTAACACCTTCAATATTATTTTTCCTAGTGGTCACTTAAATTACTGCAACAAGACCAGAGTAACTGAGTGAAAAAAAAAAAAAAAAAAGAAAAAAAAAGAAATTCAGTAAATTGCCCAGGAAGTCTGATTTTAAGGAATGTCTGCTTCCCAATTTGCTACTAATTTGCTGAAAGGTTGTTCCAAAGCAGTAAGTTTTGGCCTCTCCATCACTGGCAGGAGGTGTCACTTCAGGCTTTAACTCTCCTGCTTTCTGCCTTTGTATCTAGGCCTGGTAAAAACATTTGCCATTTGGGGGAACTTCTCAATCTCTCCATAGCAGGAGTATCACACTAGTTACTGCCTGCCTAGTAACTCTGGCTAGTGTATTGTCTGTGTAAGGGAGAGAGGAGGAAGGAGGGGAGCAGAGAAAGAAACACCTCCCTTAAATTTACCTCTTTTTCCTTCATTTACATTGCAGCCTGTAATAATGACTCAGTTACCCAGACTGAGATGCAGCTATGATTTATACAGACAGTCCTAAGAAACCTCTAACAGATGGAGATAAAATATGACAGTTGAAGGAACAGGAAAGCAATGACGAATGCCAGATGTTCAAGTGACAGGTGCTGACGGTAAACACTACCAACATTTTTGGACCTGTGAACTATAGTGGTCATTTTATTTAGATCAATGTAATCCAAAGGTTATATATTTTTTTCCTGAAACACCTTCAAACCACAAATTTATGTGGCTTAGAGAAGCATCTAGAAATTTCACCCAAAACCAGGGACTCATTGGCCAGGCATCCAAAGACAGGTCATTCCTATTCAGTCTTGTAGCCTACACAGACACAGACAGAGAAAGAAAGAATTGAAATCTGCATTTTACAGACAGGGGAACCAGAAATACTAAATAATGTGCACAAAATCAAAGGGATGTCTGTGGCAGAGCTGGGACTAATCTCACTGGTGTCAGCCTGAGTCCAGTCCATCTTTTCTCTCTCTCTCTTTGCACTTCAGGAGTCTATTAGTAAATCTGATTAATAAATAGTATGTGAAGCTTCCAGGGTTCATTGAAACAGACACAGCTTCAACAGGACATGGATTGAAACAAGGCTGAGAGCAAGAATCTCTTTCTTCACACCTGCACTATAAAAATGTTTATTTTATTTGAGGTGATGCACCAGCAAATATTTTACCACAGGTGATTTCTCTCTAAGATTCATCTTAGTGGGTGAAAAGCATGGTAAAATAGATTGCATTTTAAAAAATTATACTGCATTTGATGTGCACTTTCCAGCTCTATATAATAGAAAAGCGCTCGAAAGAGGGGAGCTGGCACCCTGACATGGAAACAAGATGTGTCTTTGGAAACTGCCATACTGGCAGCAGAACCAGGCTCTGCTGCCCCAAAAGCGCATAAATTAAAAAATACACAGAAAGGGACTGAGATACAGATGAATAGTTTAAACTGCTGAGCAGAGATGCCCCACTGATTACTGAAATTTATGCTGCCAAACTGTATGTAGCTCTCCAGAAGGATATTGTTTTCAGAGGTGGAGAACCACTCAGCTTGAGGGGAAGTAAGCAGTGCATCATTTGGTACACCGGAGCCTCAGGAACCAGAAAGATGCCAATTTGATAGTAGGTAACAACCACGGATGTATTCACCTAAGATACTCCTTATGATATCTAAATTGGAGTTTTATCTGAAAAGTCTGCAATCTCAAAACTTGGGATTACATTTAATTTCAAATAAAAGTTAGATATCTATCTAAAGCAGCATCCATTAGCAGCATCATTCCTAACATAGTGAGTCAGAAAGTTGGGGGAACTTTGCATCCATGTGGCTGAGAACGTAGGCAGTGCCACTTGTCAGCAATAGCTCGATATTTATGAGGAACCACATGACTAGTAAGTTCTCTTTTGTCATCAGAGATAAAATAAACCCATTAAATACAGCAGCTGTGAGTGCCCTTCCTTTCAGCATGGTGCCCCAGACAGCTACTTAACTCAAGTATTCCTAAGGGCTCATTTCAGAAGCGTGGTCTTCTCCTAACCCAGATGGTTCCACTCAATGCTGCCTCATAAAAAGCCCAGACAACCCCACTTTGGTCATGCAATGCCAAGTCTCACTGGCCTTCCTGGAGTTAACAAGCTCAAGCAAGAAAATTTACTTTATTTAGTAAATTATCTGTTTTCTTTTTCTTCCCATGTGAAGCTGGGCAGAACAGCATTACTGCTCTTACAAGCTCCCCTTCCACATATCCATTAGGGGGCCTGTGACTCCTGGGAGGACAAATTAAAGCACAAGCCAAAGTTGCATCTCTGCCTCTCCTTGCACTATCTCCCTGGCAGTCCCAAGGTGAAAATTCACCAGAAGTCCCCAAGGCATACCCTGCTTTGTGTGCAAGCTACATGATTTTGTCTGAGGAAAGAATCACTAGCATATTTATTAAACAGAGCAAAATGAAATAACGGTTTTGATAGGCAACTCTGGTTTAGAATTGAAGATTCAGAGAAAAAAAAACCCGACAATATTAGAAACAAAGGACAGTCTTGTGGTTGTAGTATGTGAAATGAAAATGAATCCAGGGAGCCTGAGCTTTAATCATCTCTTCTGTCGAAGTCACCCCGTGTGTCCCTGCGCCTCTATTTCCCATCTGTGAAGGGCTGACAATGTTTCCCTTGTCTATTCCGGCAAGTCCAAACCTCACATATTTTGGAGCAGGAACGATCTCCTCCAATGGTTAGGTGAAGTCCCTACGATAACATGGACTGAATCAGGGGACAACAGTTCACTTAAGGCACATTCGCACGATACAGAGGAGTCGGTGGCAATGCTGGCCTACAGAATTCCCGCCCTGGACCCCTCATTCCCATTCTCACATACTACTAGCATGACGCATCCTTCGCCTTGCCAGTACAATTTGCTGCAGGGCTATACTACAAATGCTGTCACTGAGCAGATCTGGGTTAAAAATAACTCATTCTTGCAGACCTAAGTGAGTGTCTGAAGCCCCCCCTTTAGTAATACTCTGCTCTAATCCTTGTCAAGTAGGTTCCTCAACTAATGAAGGGGAAATGAAACCCTTCTTCCTCTAAAAGACAAATTCCCTTCTCTTTTGCTAATTACCAGTCAAAGTAATGCTGATAAAGTGACAGATTCTAAATATGATGCTATTTTCTCTTTTCAGTTCATTTTCATCTGTTCTCTCCTACATTCCTATTTCATCCACCCTTCTGACTTCCCACTACTGGTCTCTAAAATCTGCTAAGAACTGCTTACTTGGCTGTGAAAGCCCCTATTCACTGCTGTGATTAACTGCTTCCTTTCCACGCAGCTAAAAACACATTTTTAAAAAATTTCTACAGGTTCTTCACTGAACTTTCAAGTGTCCCTCAAAGGAAAAGGAAAATCTGCAACAGGTCCTTCTTCACTACTTTGGTGGCCTTCTATCAGATAAATATCAAAATAATGATAGCCACTTCCAATCACACTTGCTTTATCTTGCTTGCCAGGAGGGAGAAGGAAAAGGAAACTGTATAGGTCAGCCTCAACCATATAATCCCAATCTGTCAAAGCAACATGCCCTAAGGCTACAATTTCTCCACTGCTAAAAAAAAAGGGAAAGGAGCAAAAAATTCATCTATGTCCTTGTTTAATTAACTGGACTGAATAGGGTGTGTACCAGCTCGCAGGACTGAAAAAAACCTTCTCTTTTCTTTAAAAGAAGGACTGACATGGAATTTGTGGCTGATTTAAGGCCTCTTTGTAAGCCAAGTCCGTGCATTATGCACACCTCAAACCGTTTTTTAAGAGTCCTTCCATCAGTTCCTATCTGCTCTCACTGTAAATAGCTTATCACTAAAACAACTCGTGAGTCTGCCTCTCCGGTCAAATGAAAATGTGCATCGACCCTGTTGTTAGTTTGCAAGGACAAAGGAAGAAACAGAGCAGTCGCTTTCCATACGGCAATGATTTAAGCACTCACCTTAAAAAGACAATTAAGGAGATTATAAAGTAGCTGCTATCTCCACTGAAAACGGACATCATCTCCTAAGGAAGCAGTTTCAGCATTGAGTTATAGGTAAATAATAAGTAAAGGCGAGTCGAGCTTCTATAATGATGGATGAGCTGAGAGTGTGGCAGAAAAAAAGTTAAGGAATTTATATTGTAATTATAAAATCATACTAGCTGTTACCTACAGATAGCAGATGCACAAACTTCTGATTTACCCTTCTACGTAGTGCCACAAAGTAACTTTCCGTTCGTGGGGGAACCATTGAGCTTAGGAACATTCTCTCCAGCCAAGGAAAGCACTTGATTCAGTGCAAGTTGCCTAGTGTCTTACAGCTTATTAACTGCCAGTACACGAAAATCTCTACTTACCGCTTTTAAAGCCCAGATTTGGGAAGACTCCACCTACTTCCATTTTTATTCTACAGTCAGATTTGCTGCATAACCATACGCACTCCCAGTTAAAGATTGGAATTTAATATATGTACAATGATTACTTCCTTTGGTAGCAAATAGCCCTCATTTTCCTCAGTCTATTTCCTCTCATCTGGTGTTCATTTAGACTCTTCCTGCATTTCACACACAATAAACTCCAGCCCTTTAGAAGTCATACAAAAAGAAAACACCTAAAAATAAACAAATAAACAAGTCTCTTCTGTCCCCTATGTTTAAATAAATGTTGCCACACCAAACACCAAGAGCCAGGGAACCGAACAGAAAAGCCAGTCCCCAAGTACTCAAAGAATGTAAACACGTACTTAACATTATTTTCTTTTCCAGTAAACTGGAGGCTGTCTATGCAGCAAGTCAGTGCTTGCTTTCGTAACTATGTTTGTTTTGCTTGGTTGTGTTTGCTTTGCCTGATGGACTCTGCTCTTGGGACTTTTCTGTATTAGAAGGTAGGATGTTTTGAAACGCCACAAACAACCGCTACACGGGCTCGGCTCACCTTCCAGCTCCTCCGCTCAGGGATTCTTCCCAGGCTCCAGTTTCACCAGAGGCCAGTCTGCAGATACGGTGATCCCTGGTGCCGAGAGCTTACGGAGAGCTAATTGCTAGAAATACCTCTCAGACTGCTTCAGGAGCTGGAGCGCAAGAGAACGCTCTCATACTACTTTGTAGTATCTATATGCTTTTCTTCAGACTGAAAAATTAAGCTCTCATGGACTCTCTCAGTTGGGTGCAATTCCCAAACGCAGGTTTCTAAATACAAAAGAGTGCATTTCAGCTGGTAAAATTGGATCTTTTTCAATCTACCTACCCCTCTTGTAAAGGAATGAGAGTTGTAGGGGGGTGATGCCCTGTCACAATTTGGCTGTATTTTTGAAAATGCTTACACAAAAAATACTCTGTGAGTGCCAGTCTGTGCATACACGCTGCAGAAACTCCCCAGCTGCTTCTCCTAATTTCAGGTATACGCACAGCGCAGCCTGATACGTCACACCAGCACCGAGAAATCATGAGCAATCGATCTGCATCTCCCAGCTGCGGTTCAGGAAACGGGGTAGTGAGAAGGGCCTGTCTTCCAGGATACCGTTTAAATGCAGCTAATTGCAACCTTTCTGCAGTAAGGGGGTTTAAAGGCAAACTCCCGAGTCTGTGAAGACGCTGGCTCAGCAGCCGCGGGGCGCGAGACGGCCCGTGGTCCCCGGGCGGAGGGCTGCCTGCCCGGCTCGCCCCGCGCCGCGACTGCTCTGCTTGTCCGCTCCGGGCTCGCTGTCCCGTTACTGCCAGCTGCCCGCTGCCCGCGCGGCCAGCGCCGCTCCAAGGGCACGCGGGTGGCAGGGAGGCTCGCCAGGGCAGCGGGAGCCGCGCGGGGCCCCGAGAGGCAGCGCGGCGGTCGGCGAGACGCGGCTCTGCATTCACGGGACGTGGCAACGCAGGGGAACGTCACACCTGGCCGGAATCGAACGCAGCAGCAGCACCGGCGTGGCTGCATATTAATGCCTCCTATGCCATCAGAAACGCGTACTTTAAAGGTCTTTACTGCCCTAAATGAACTGAGGGTACATTTTTACCTTGGATCTCAACGTCGTGCAGTATTGATACTTGCTCTGTTCCCTATATGCTCTTGCACACGCAGTGCTAGTTCAGATTTGTTAGCAGTATACCAACAGGCATTCATCCAGGAAACAAGTACGGGCCTATCACCCTGGTGTCTCATGACTCATTTATATCCAATTAGCACAATAGACACAGATTGGTAGTTTTAACCACATCTCTACTTTTCATGAAAATCGAGCTGCTGTGTAAGCACAAGACTTCCCTGTTGCACTGTCTCTTGCAAACAAGTTAATCTAAATAAAAAATACACAGTTTGTTACGAACCTTAGAAGTGAGCTGCCAGTTCATTTGTCAAAATGACAGATGTGATGAAAATTGGCCAAAAGCTTGAAAAAAAAAAGTGGGGGGGTCAGGGTGAGGGAAGCAGACAGGAGACGGAGGGAAAGGCAAAGCCCTCTGGAGCCTTGGACTCCTTGAGGACCCATTAAAAGCTTATGTTACTTGCACCATTTATAAACAAGTGCTCTGCTTTGCCATGATAACCTTCCTCATCTCAAGCACTTAGGAAATGTTGACTGCTGTCTTCCACGGAAGCAAGGCACCAAAAATGACGGCGCGCTACAAATCAAATACCTTTGATTTATTACCTTTCCCAAGTTTCAGGAGGTTTGTTGTGATTCCTAAGTGACCTTAGTAAACCAACTAATCAATAGCACATCTGAACGCTGACTGACTGCAATGGAAAGTTTCACTGCCAGAAGAATTACATCAATGCCGGCAGAGGACAGGCTATAGAAATGTGGAATGCAAGCCCATGCCTATTCTTTGCATTCCTTTGCTTTTATTATTACCCTTACTGTCATCAAAATAGGAACTTTCAATACGAAGAAAATGTTGCCTTTCTCCATAAAAAAAAGTCTCACTGCTTTCTCTTACTGGCTCTATAACAGACTCTCACTTTACTCATTGTAGCATGACACAATAAATGATATGAGCATTTCTAGGAAATTACAGCCATGTTTACTGTAAAATACTTTGTTACAAAGTACTGTACCCATTCATTTTTGGATTTTCTTCCTGTATGTTAGACATATTAAAAACAAACAAGAAATGAATTAACTCCTGAAGAAGACTAATGAGACATCTGTGACAAGACACCAAACTTCTCCTCTCTATGCTGGCCACCAGTCTGCATTGGGCAGGTAGCATATAATAGCAGTTCTTGCCTTGTAGCAGATTGTTTAAGAAAAAACATCAGGGGTCTCATTCCAGCTCCAGAGGATAAGTCCTGCCTCCGTATGAAGTGCCAGCTCAGGCTGCCGCTCTACGGGCAGGCTGGACTTTGGTCTCCCCTGCCAGGAGGGGATACTTTAAGGAAAGGGGGTACTTTAAGGAAATTACTACAGTTTCTCCTTGTGCTTGCCCTGAAAAGAGCAAGTATGTCAGAGATTCAGCCTCCCCAGATGTCAGGATAGCTACAATGAATACAACAAGCGCGTATTTTAACTAATAAAGGAGGTTTCTGCATTTGATTCCTGCACATTTCAAGACACGGAAGGAAGTTCACAATATTGCCACACAGAAAAAAGAAAAACAGAAGCAGCTGAAACAGTGCAAAGACAAAGCATAAGTCGCCATGCAATATTCAAAGACACTTCATCTGATCCAGCTGCAAGCAAAGCAGCTAGCCTGGAATTTGCATTTTCTTTTGAACCATAAGTTAGCGTCTCTTCTGTATCACACGAGCTCCACTGGCAGCGAGATACAAGGAAGATTCAAACAAAGGTGTAACAGCATGATAGACAGAAGCTATGTTTCCTTGAAGGAACAGGCATCAAATTATAAAGCAACCATAGGGGAAGATGGGGGGAGCAAGAGTGCTCAGAGGAGCAGGTACCGATGGCCTGGGCAGGGCGCCTGAGTTCTTGGCAATGGCCTGCCTCAGCCCAAAGGGAAGCAACGCTGGAGTCAGGAGGTGCAACGGCAACACGCACACCTTGAGTTGCTCGTGGATCACCCTCGTTCCCGTCAAAAACGGATGGATGGCTACTCGGTGAGTGAGAGGACTTAGGAAACGGAATGGAGGTGCACTGGGTTTTGACAGTGGATTAACAGGTCCTGGATATAGGAGTAAACATTACATTCCCAGCATTACAAAAGTCAAGAAATGATACGTTTGATGGAAGGAAACCACAAAGAGCAGCACAGCCGTTTGTGGGGCCAGCTACGCTACAAGCTGTTTCAAAACCTCCTTTCCAGAGAGCTCACCTGCCTGCTCTCTGCAAATCATACTGGACAGCTAGTGAAAGAAGGCAACTACTGAGCGGCAGGGCAAATCGATGTGAACTAACTACCGCAAGACACCTAGCAGCAAGAGAGAGATGACTGGTCCTACTTCCATTTACACAGTTCCCTCTTCAAATTGGTGCAGGAAGAGGTTCCCACACTATTTCTTTTCCCGTGAACAGTCGTATCACTGGCTACAAGGAGTACCAAAGCGCTCTCTTCTCAATTAACCGATTCTCCCTTGCTCAGGAACAGCAGATGCTGACAAGCACAAACAGATAATCCTCAAGAAAGCACAGCTACTAATCAGTCGCTTTTACATTTAAGATCAGTTGGGGTTGCCACTGCCAAATACTGCTTTTCTAATTAATTGCACTGGAATGCACTTAAGCAAGCCCCAGATCAAAGAATCAACTGCACAGATTGAAATAAATCCTGTCTGTGTTGCTAATGCCTTGGAAATGGATGACTTGCTAAGCATTCAAAATCCTGTGTACCAGTGATTTAAAACTACAGATAATGTGTGCATCTTTCAAGAGAACAGAGTTCAGAGTAAGGAAGAAAAAGCTTCCTTCATTTGCTCATGGAAGACAATTAAGCAAAGGCAATTGTTCAACTCATTTCTGAAGTTTGTCTACCTTAAATTCCCTTTTCCACTTCCCTATCATCAGAAATCACAATGCATGACCATCAGTTTTCATTTTAACAAAACTTTATCATCATTACAGATTTCTTTTTTCATTCTTTTTCATGAAGGGTTGAAATCTTTTCAAAATAATGATAAATAAAAATGACTGGGGATGGATGTCTTACCAGTTGGTGCAATAAATCACTGTCTCTTTTTTGCATGGGTCTCTCTCTCATGGTTTAGAATATCATCAGAATGCCTTCGATTGATTTACAATTTAGTAATCCAGCCATCATCATCCATAATTCTACAATAAACCATGCCACTTAATGTAGCTGTTACAGATGTTCAGAAGTTCATTCCCTGCCTTTTAGGAGGTGATAGCTAGACAGCAGCTGCAGACGCTGGGATTAGCTGGAGAGAAAATCAGTCCTCAGCACAGCAGAGCACCCCGTTTTCCCGTAACAGGGCCCTGCCTTTCAGGCCGGAAGACACGCTGCCAACCTGGATACACCCAGGCTGACGTGTTAAACACCGCAGGCGTAGAGGCACACACGCACACGCCTCGCTGGGGCGGGAGAAACGAGATGCCGGGCTTCTGTGTGAAACGTAGCAATTCCCCGGGAAATGGAGACATTGCCGAGAGGCAAAGGATCCGGCACGGGGCACGCAGGGCCAGTGCGCGGCAGGAAAGCCGCTGCGCGCTGCCTTCCGCGGGGCACGGCGTGCAGCGGCTCGCCCGGGGAAGGGCTCCGCGCAGCCTGCCACGGCCACGCTCCTCCCCGTCCCCCTGCTGTAACCAACACTGCTGCTTCCTGCGAGCACTACCGCAGACTTCACGGGCCTCGGTACTCACTTCTTCATAAATTACTGATTGCAAAACGGAAGGTTAATTCTTGCTTTCACCTTCTTTTGCCTGAGCTTGGAAACAAGGCAGCACGAGCTGGCCTGCAAATTGGCACTTTTGCCAGTATTGTTTTTCAAAGAAGAGGAGCGTATGCAACACGCATAACGCAAGCGACAGACAGCATTACTGCTTTCTGCCAACTCCAGCAGCCACAGCTCATTTAAAGCAGCCCTACGCAAACATCCAGCAGGAATTGTCAAGTGACAGTCTAGGTAACAGCAAGAATTTCCCTCCTGAGTGAACCATCACACTGAGGGAGCCCATGCAGACTGCAAAATTCATCAGCGGGGCAGCCCTGGGAAGGTCGTGCCTAGCAGAAAACGGGCAATGTGTAGAACAGGATTTCTAAAAGCAGCCTTTGAATCAGGAAGTCCTTTTGAGACAATTTTACTGTTTTCTCAGAAGTGGGCCAAGACTGCCGCCTCGCCGTTTCCAGGCCGGCCTGCGGGCGCCGCGCGGCACCCGGGGGAGACCCTCTCGTAGCACAGTGCTTCCCTGCCCTTCTCAGGGGGTCTGCCACGCGTCCGACATATCAAGGCCCGAGGCGCTATTTGCTTTCACTGGACTGGTGGGGGGAGGAAGGGCAGGAATCGGTAATTCCGAGCACCTCCACTCGCCCCGGCGGGAGCCAGCGCCCGCCCAAGGCGGCTCCCGCTCCTCCCGGCAGGCTGCCGGCACTCGCCGCCCGTCCCCAGGGCCTTTGGCTTCGTCTCTGGCCCAGCCTCCACCAGGAAGCTCACCAACGCCGCGTTTTGCTCCCTCAGAGGCTTAGATTGCCTGGAAAAGTTTTGCTGGAATAGCCGAAACTGTTAGAAGTAAATAGTAACGGAGCCCTGGCAGCAAAAAGCTGCGGGCAGCCGCGGGGGCAGCTGTGGGCGCAGCGCTGCGCTGAGCGGGCTGGTCGAGCGGGGCCGCAGAGGAACGCTTGCCAGCGAGCTCCTTCCCGAAAGGGGCCTATCGACACAGCTAGCCTGAGATATCCGCATTTTGAATGCAGGCATGCCCTTAGTCCCTCTGTCAAAACAACTGTCGCAGAGACAAAATTTCTTATGTTTGGCAAATTTTGAAACATGAATGTGGCAATGCACATCCCCAAACCAGGCTATGACATATCCCGGCCCACTGGGATCTACTGGGCTGAGGCCATCAGGGCTTGCAGAGATGCTGGCAACTGGCTGAGCTGGTAGAGGCTTTTGTCCCTGCCGACCCGCGATGGGCGAGGGCTGAGGATCTTGTTACCTGAGGCTCCATATCCCGCAGCCTGGAGACATTCAGTCCCCTGACAGTCTCTGCACACAGCAGCCATCATTTCTGTGAGTGCTGCCCCAGCGGGAGCCGGCGACAGCACGCTCATTGCAACCCATTTCTCGGGATACCCTGTGGGATCTCTGACCAGCATATTTCAATTTTTTCCTCCCAAAGACAGGGTGTATACAAAAGCAGGAGATCTGAAAAACATTTGGCATCATAGGAACTGCCAGCAATGCTTCCTTTGCTCCCTTCACCCTGCTGATGGTTTTTAGAATCAATTAATTAGCTTAAAGAGAGAAAAAACGGCATCTCGCAGTTGCTTGCGGGACCAGGCACTGGGGTTCACGTTCCCCTGATCAGCCTTGCTGAGAAGCGAGGCTCACGCTTGTTGTGCATCCTGTTATTCCAGTTAGCTGAGACACAACTGCCAGGGCCGGCACCAGAGGCAAGTGTCAGACAGAGCCAGGCAAAACCGAAGGAAAATTCCTCCCACCCCACGCTGGGGCTTGGTGTACCTGTTGCTACATGTGCATCTTCCTTGCACCAGACATAGCAAAGCCAGAAGAAGAAGCTACAGTTGAGAGGGACAAGAAGAGGACTGCTAACATAGAAAATTAATACTGAAAGAATCAGTACAGTAAAGATTCACAATGTTCAATCTGGGAAGACAAGGTCTTCATACTGCAGAATTCCCTGAAGGGAAGAAAAAAAAAAAAAAAAAAAAAAAAAAAAAAAAAAAAAAAAAAAAAAAAAAAAAAAAAAAAAAAAAAAACAGAAAGAAACCCAATCACATACTCTATATTTAAAAATTAAAAAGACTACCAGATGCAATTACATTCATGATTAAAAGATCTAACAGAAGCATATTTCAATTCATTAACTTAGTCCACACTTCACTACCTCAGGAGACCAGCTGCTCCTGCAATACAGGGCAGCAAAATACAAACTACATCTTGCTTGTATTTGATCAAAACCTTTTGGAAGTTTCAATGATCTGGCTGTTAACATCTCTTAGGTGATAATTAGGCTCTAGAGACAGCAAACAATGTTTGGGAGAGAAAATGCACTGTGGAAACCTAAGTAGTGGAGCCTTCTGCTTTGTGAGGGAGTCAGTTACTCCGTTATGTTAAAAAAGGCAGGCAAGGGCAAAATGAGGCCATTTTCAAACAGAGACTCATCTTGCCTGTGTACATCAGAAAGCAGCAGATGCTCACCTCCGTGTAAACTGTTTACTTTAGATTTTGCTTATTTCTTGCAACACAAGCCTTCACCAAGAGACTCGAGCCCTCGCGTGCCGCGGCACGCTAGCATGGCTCTCCTCCGCAGGCAGATGCTCGGCGGTTTTCCCGGCGAGTTTGACCGCTGTTTGGCAGCGGGGAGCAGCCGCAGTGGGAGCGGACGCTTTTCCCAACTGCCGCCCTCCCAAGCGGAGCCCCCGCTCTGCCTCGGCCTTTTCGTGGCGCCGGCTCCCCTGCCCCGTCGCCGCAGGATGGGGCTTCGGCGCACGCAGCGCGCACTGCAGGCAGACTCTCTCCGCGGGCCCAAAGCCTCTTAGCAGGGCACATGCACAACAGCGTTTTCCTGCTGTCCCAGGAGGGCACTAAATTAACAGCAGAGGCACTGACTTACTTCCTTTCTATTACCGTCGTGGGACCTATTTCTCTGCAACTGGGCAGGAAGAGACTTAATTAAAGATAACAGGGAATTTCTGGTTATTGTTGGGCCTGACACAGATCTGTCCCCTCCATGCCTCTGGAAATCTGACACATTTTCACATGGCTTTAATTCAGCAACAGTCACTGATAAGCCTTTCCACCTCACCTGGGCCAGGGTGGCCTTGCTCAGAGGACCGTGGCACCACAGGGACACAGCTATCACCTGCCTGGCTTGACAGCACTGGAGACCAGCAGACTTGGAGGTGAGAGCCCCGGCAGAGGCTGGAGGAAGTGGCTGGTCCATGACTCTCCAGCAAACAAGGACACCGTGGCAGTATTAGTCAGAAAAATGATAACTGTAACCCAAACCAAAGAGCAAATAGAGGAATGAAAGAGGGAAGAGGATCAGATATTGTACTTGTTAGAAAACACTCTTAACAGTAACTTTCAATTCTAAAACTATTTCCTAGTAAATCTAGACAAGTGACTGTAGCAACTCAAGACATGTTTCCATTTCAGAATCAGAATTAAAACAATTTCAGTTCCTCATTCTGAAGAATAACAGTTTTTCTTGTTATATATGGGACCTTGTATCGTATGTACTATATCATGTATCAAATATATAGGAAGATTCCCCTTACTGTCATTTAAAGATTTGTCAATCTTTAATACGGCTCCAAAAGTCGAAAAGGTACATGCTCAAGTGCACTCCAGTGCAAGATAGCTTTCCTGAACGGGATTGGGAATTCGATGTGATCTGAAGTCATGTACAGCAAAAAAACAAACATATTTCATGGAATGCATGTGGTGGGTATCTGATACAGAAAAGAATGGAATGATTTCTTGTGAGGAGTTTAGATGAAATTGTGAGCGCGTTTTTCTCCCTCTGGAGCTCCTAGAAAGGGGCAATCATTTGCACGTAAGAGCAAGTGTGTCCATTACTATCATGAACACACCAAATTCCATCCGCAGGAGGAATCGACTTCCGAGGGCACTTAAAGCAGTCAGCTGCCAAGAGAGAAGGGCCCGATACGGTTCTCATCATTAAAGCGCCTGCAAGGCTGCTCTAAGTCGTGACATTAGGTACCGAAGATGGTGGATGGCAGATTTACAAGTCATGCTCCAAATTTTTAACCCAAAGAGCTTTACAATACCTTCTGCAGCCATCTCCCTTCACCAGAGAGTCAGTCGTTATCCTTGACAACAGAGAGCTGCACCTGCACTTTTATTCATCCTCAGTGAGCAGATGAGTTTTCTTTAAGCACAGGCCCTCACCTGCGCAAGTCTGAAGGAGTAGCAAAATATTCTGGGAGAAAAACTCAGAATGATCCAAATGACAAGAATGGGGAGGGCAAAGAAGAAAGAGAAGAGAAGCTTGTGATGAGCTGGATTAAATTTGTTAAATTTAAGTTTGATTAAATTTGTTAGATTAAATTTGCAAAATTACTTAGAATATTGAGCGCATCAGCATTGAGTTCATCGTCAGGTCAGCCTGGTTGTGCAACAAAGGGCTTCCCTTCCGAAGACATAAAATAGAAAATATTAGACATTTTCTCTTCTGAAAGCAGTTCATGCAGGAGGTATGTTGACACTGCAACTGCCATGATTAATTCTCTTTTTGGTAATTATTTGGGGTGAAGCTAGCTGCAGAGCCCAGAAGGTTCATTTTTAGACCCACATGCTATGTAATACTATCTCTTTTTGTTCTTTATGTGGATAAGGTTCTCACGGGTCTCGCTAGAAGAACTGTATTCTATTCCAAATTGAGAAACAAGAATTTTTCCAGTGCTTACCGGGGTGAATTCGAGACAGACCTGGCCGTGTTGCAGGGGGAAGCCGCCCACCTTGGAAGTCAGTTGTCCCTTCTGACAGGCTGAACACGCCTGTGCCCTGACGGGGCGCTGCCGGCACTGCGCGTGTTTCCCCGGAACCGCGCTCACCTCTCCTGTCCTGTCTGTCTTTCGGCGCTTGGCCTGTCGCTCTCGTCTTAAACTGTTCCAGCCACTTTTGGTTTGCTGCCGCAGCCCTTTTGCCTGCCTGCCTCTAAGTCACAGCTGCTCCGTGCACTCTTCTGCCAAATGCGCGCTCTTTCTCGGCACGGTCCAAGGCTCGCTGAACTCAAAGCACAGGCCTGCGCCGGCTTCGAGGGATTTTGGATCAGGCTTCGCCTGCCCGGCTGCCAAGTGCCTCCCTGAGGACGAAGCAAACGCTGCGCATCGGGCGGCTTAAGCAGAAGCGGCGGCCGCCAGGGGAGGGGACGTGCTAGGCGATGTGGGGAGAGACGCCCGAGCACCGCGGCCGGGGGACACCCGCCGGGCAGGGACGCCTCCAAAGGCTGCCTCCCTGAAGGAACTGGGATGGACTGGTTTGTGTTAACTGTCAATGAAGACAACGGTGATGTTACATGCTTGAGAGAAAGCGTAGATGTGCTTTACTGAGGATGTGTGGCCCCTTCTCAGTTAAAGACGGAGCTTTTTGAAAACTATCAGCTGCAGCTACTTTGCTTTCTCTCAGGCTATGTCTCAGCCATCAGACCCGCGAGCTCCTCTCAGCTGCTGTGCCCAGGTGGGGACCCAGTCGGTGTCATCCTGGCCTGCGGCCACAGTGGGCAGGAGGAGGGCGGCAGGATGCTTCAGACGTGTCCCTCGTTTGCGTGGCAGCAGGAGCTGGCAATGAGGGATTGCCACAAAACGCACACGACCCACGGCCTAGACAGAGGCAGAGAGCCACTTCCTCTGGAAGGACAACTTGTGAGAAGAGGTTAGTGCCGACACTTGCTCAGGGCGCCAAACGCCGTTCCCTCCGCAGAACTGTGCCCTACTGCCATTAGCACGCGTCAGCCTGCGCGCCCGCTTTGCCACCTGCGACCCAGCGGAGCTCACTGCCTTCAGCAGAAGCCGTGGGGGCTCCCAGCCAAGAAAACTGAGCACCTCTCCCTTGGTAATTCACTAAGAAACTGAAAAGGTAGAAAATAAAAGCCTAAGTACAAAGTTGAGGCCTCTTCTTTCAGTCACTGCTCTGCCGTGAAAACCCCAGAGTCTTCAGTCCACTCACGTGGCACCCACTGGCCCTGAGCTCTCTCCCGTCCACACATGGATTTTACATTGTTTGTGGCTGAAGTCTGCAAAAGCCAAAAGATTTATGAATTGCCAGATCCATGCATTCAGAAAATTTGACTCAGGGCCCTGAAAAACCACCAGAGCAGCTGAAATATTCCACTGCATTAAGCTGACCTCATTGTGTTTAACTCCAAGGGCTCTGGCAGCGGAGCTCAGGATCCTTCTAGCTACAAGTCATTTGCTCTAGTAACTCCCCTAAAGCTGTAGGAGATGTTCTCTGCCAAAACTTCTCTCACAGCAGTGATGCCTCTGTTCATCAGCAAGCAGTCATGATTTCTGCTAGTTGTGGCCCAGTTCTAGTCTATTTTAGGATCTCTAGAAGCTGTTAAAAACTACCTAACCCCCTCACTCCCTCCTCCCAGAATCTCATTTATCACTCTGCCTCCTGCACAGTTGCACTTCTTTCTCTCTTTGCTGACAATTTCTTTCCTATGATATAAATTTTGGATGACCCTCAGGGGCTGTTGAGCACCTAGGTGCAGTGGACCAAACTACAAAGCAACTGGGAAAGACTTAAGCAACTGGGACTGGTAGGCAAGGGGGAATTGTGGTAATTAAAAGGGAAAAAAGAATGATAAACAGACTCAAAATGAGACGATATTCATACAGCAGCACCCCAGCAATAAAGGAGCTTCCTCTGATCTCTCCTCCTTGCAACGCAGCTCTTCTCTGAAAAAAGGGCTATGAAAAGCATTAACTTTTTACTAGATAGATTCACTCTCCAAGTGCATCCAGTGTCATGACTTGGGGTATTTTTAGTATGTTTTTACAACCATTAACACTACCATCACCATAATTACAAGAACATAAGTTGAATTCTGCTTTGCCTTGTGTCTTCTAAACAGAACTATCTTCAATTAACCTTGAGTTCAGAACTAAATTCTGTCCAAAACAGCACTTGGTGAGCTACACGGTAGTGCAAAGAAGAAAACAGTTCATTTAAGGAGTTTATACAGAGGTGGTAAGGGAAATATTTTGGCATACAGAATCTGCACAATTAGCCATGAAGCTTAAGGCCTCATGAACAAATGCCAGGCTGATTTTGTTGGGCTGGCAGAGGAAGTTCTACCTGTCATCTCAGTGGACCCACGCATGGCTGCTAATGTAATTTATAGGTATTTTTAAATGTAAGCAAACACTAATTACAAATAGGATGTGGAACTAAGAATAGGTGTCTGGAAATGCAAGTAGGTCATGAGGAAATAAAGCTTCTCAGAACCATTGCACTAATACAGCTATGCTTCTAAATGTCAACTACAGTTACTGCACTCTTGCCACATGAACAGCTCAAAATGTACATTTAGGTGGTGTGGGCATGGGTACCCGTGTGCTCCCACCAGGAGGAAGTTAGAGAACCTCTTCCAGGGCTGCTGCTTCCCAGTCCAGCCTCTAGTGAAGTTAAATGGATCGCTCACTACATCTCACGGGGGCTCTTCCTCCCAAGCGGCTCCCGTCTTGATACACTGACAACCCACCGGTACAAGAAGTCAAGGAACACAATTGCTCATGGGACTGTCGTTGGAATAACACATTTGTACACTGCGAAGCGCAAGCGAACAGCAACCTGCTTTGCCTCCCAGCGCTGTGGCACGTCGGTGGCTACAATCCAGGAATGTGCAGCACAGGTCAGGAAGGGGCCAAAGGTAGCTGCCGAATGCCACCGATCCCTGATCTGCCTTATGCTTAGTAAATGGAAACAGTACAAAAGCTGGCTTAAGCTTCCTGTCTGCAAAGGACCAGTAAAGCACTGGGGAATCAGTGGTAGCATACAGAGAAAGCCACTCTGACCTCCTTGGATTAATGTCGGGGAGCCCCAGTAAAGGGTCTAGGATGCAGCTGGACTCCCCTGTGCTGTGGCAGTAGTTTGGTGTCAGTTATTTTGGCTGCAAGCCCCTAACCTGCTGCTGATGCAGCTCGAAGTTACCACAGCTGCACGGACGGGCAAGCGCAGGTCCTCGCCGTACCGTGCACCCGGTGCTGAAACGCCACGCGCGGCCCGACCGCCTGCCTGCCCCAAGCCCCCCGGAGCTTCCCATTTCATGTGCAGCCCAGCGGCTCGCTTTCGAACGTTCAGTAGTCCTATTTCTCCATCACTTTTGCTTTTTGTGCACATTCGTGCAGAAAAACCCAAACAAACAGACTAATTTTCCCTTCTCATCTCATCTCCCTTGCAGCTCACTGATTTTATTCTCTCTCAGGTGCAAGCACTCCCAACAGCAGGTTTCCAACTGCAAATTAGGCTAGCTAAATTACTGGAAGTTTACCAATGGAAAAGGAAATAAAGACCTCAAACACCTTGTGCACTTTCCTCTCCCTCAAATCAGTAGCTTGCTTGCTGTAATAATAATAAAACAGGCAGAAGGATGTAATTAATGTCAAGCACAATTCATTCCTGTTACTTTGAGGTACTAAAATCAAAACCAGAAATCCTGACTCTAAAGTAACATACACAAACACACACACACACACACACACACACACACACGCAAACCTTTCATAGTAAGATTTTCTAATTTAGCAGCCTCTCTGTGCCATGTGAGCTGCCCACCAAACCGAGCCAGGGACTACAATAACTGGAAGCTAATTTAGGGCAGACTGTTTTACCTCATGTTTGAAACTGTTCTGCCAGGTTATTGCTCTGCAGAAGGGCAGAGCAGTTTGGAGAGGAGACTGAGCACACTTAGGGGAAGGGAGAAGGCAGGAGCGCCTGCACTGCGGGGTTTTGGCTAACAGGGAAAGGAAGCTATTTCTGGTGCAGTGCATTCTCCCCCAGACCCGATTAATGGATAAATCATGTAAAAAAACCGTCTCCATCCCAAGGCAGACCCAATTATGTTCTGCATTAACTGGAACATATGGGAACGTTTCAGTATAAACAAAAAGTGCACTGTATGAGCTTTTTCTATCAGCTTTCCAGTTCATTTAACCCTTGCTATGGCACAATTTAAGTACAGCCTGAGACCACTGGTATAATCCTCCACTGAATATTTTTTTGACTCTGATAATGGAGACGTAACTCCCAGCTTCTAGATTGCTAGACTGAAAGCCTGCCTGTGTTTCAAAACACTATAGGCCCGCAGCTTGGACGTAGCCATATGCTTGTTATATTTTTACATTGCGTGTGCATGAGGCAGGAAAGGAGTTTCCCAAAGGTCCTTCTGCCATGGAGAACAAGGGGAGATGATGGAGCTCTCTCCGAGCCAGTGCCATGGTGACATCAAGCGACAGAATACACTCTGATTTACAGTTCCTCACCAAATCTCAGTGAAACCAGAAAATTCTTCATCTGTCATTCACAGAAGATAAGGTCACAAAAAGCTGTTGGAAATCTCAATTTTAACTTTCTGAATTGCATGGGCCATTGGGCTTCTATGACTTAATTTTTTTGAACAGAGCATGTATTCTCAAAAAAATCTGATTGCAGTTTAACAATTGACGGCAATGTTTAATCCAGTGCAAACTCAGTGAACTGTGCAGTTTCTAGTCTGAGTTTGTTTAGCTTCAGCTTCCAGTTATCCTGGAATATATTTTGTCTACTAGCCTCCTCCCAACTTGCTGTTCCCCTTACAGACTGCAAATCACTGTCCCCTTAAACTTAATCTTGAACTCGACAGCTTGTGCCCTGCAATATTCCTCTCTGAGGCCGGATTTCCTGTCTTTTTTTTTAATCTTTCACGTGTTTTTTCAATGAAATCTCCCCTATTTATATACCTTCTGCAATCGTAGGCAGCAGGACCGAGGAAGAGGGGCTACTACGCTCAAAGCACGGCTCCTGAAGGAATATCGACTGCACGCCTGCAGCACAGCTCACAGAGATCGCGCTGGAGTGTGTCGGCTGCGGAGCCCGCCGGTGTCCCCCAGGCCACTGCCAGCGCTGCCAGGAAGGGTCTCGTGCTCCTGTGTTTGGACTATAAACACCATTCATAAACTGATCCCAACTCAGTGAACAGTTTTAGTTCCTCAGAAAGAGCACAGACCAAGTAACCACACACTTAAAAATACTAACAGGGACACTGTGGCACAGTATAAAATTCTGTTATGCTGAACAATAAGGACCTGACACTGCTAAGGGCTGGTAACGAGAAGCATTTGGCTTCCGGATCACGCGTTCAAATCAGATGCAGGAGGGTAATGAACCAAAATTATTATCATCTAGCAGCCGCTAATTACTTGTAGTAGCCAGGTAAGTGCAGGATTCTGCTGTCTGGTGACAGCATCTCCTGTTCTAGGACAGCCAGCTTTGTCCGAAGCCTGGAAAGCCAAGTCAAAACTTGAAACCAAATGATCCTGGGGTACAACATGATGGCAATACCATCATTATGGGATGGCAAGTGAGGGGCAATGCCTTTACCTCTGATCTGGTGTTTATAATCAGGCCAGAAAAACAATGATGGGAAGCAGCTGATGTTTAGTGGCTTGTACATAAGTCAGTTATTGCTTCAGCCCAGAGGGCAAATACCCAGGAAAACTACCTCAAGTGGCAGTTGTGGCAAAAATGTATGAGGAAGCTAGGGCAGAGCGCTGAGGCCAGTGGCGATGGCACTTTCCGAGGGCCCTGGTGCTGCAGCTGCCAGCGCTGCTCCAGCCCGGGAAGCTCCGACGCCAACAGGCCTGGGGGAACACGCTGAATTTCAGGGTTTTGCAAACATCAGCTTTGATGATTTCTATTTGACTGGCTGGCAGGAGGGGAGGTCAGTATGTAGCTTTGCTCCAAGCAACCATCTCATAAGGATAAGTTTATTCTTGCTGTTTAAGAGTTTTCATTCCTTTAAGTTCGTTTCAAACTGGGAGTAATCTGTGATGCAAAGGAGGCGTTCCTTCCCCAAAACTCCGGGCTGCTTTGACAGTGCTGCCACACAGCACGAGAGTCCCCGCTCCCCTCCAGTTGTCCTGCCCTCGCTGGCCGACTGCCTGAGAGGCTTTCACCTTCTTTTCCAAACATGTGTTCCTCTTCGGCATTTTTTTTCCCCTATGTAAAGCACATTGCCAGTAACATTCAAGATGACAACAGTCAGACCCACAGTGTTTGAGTCAGTCAAAATGCTGACGAAATGATTCTGCTCGTCCCTAGTGGCCACCGCAGCCTGTCCTGGTACGGCTCACGCGGTCTGAGATCTGCTTTCGGACGGGTCAGCTTGGCTGAGGCAGCTCTCCGGCCTCCCAGCAGCACCGAGCCGCCTCGAACTCCCCACAGCCCGCCCAGACGCGCTGCTGCGGAGGCGGCTCGCGGCTCTGCGCGCGGGGGCCCCGCTGCCCCCGGCTCCCCCTCGCTCTCCTGCCCACAGTCAGAGAAATGCTCTGCTCTGGGATTGCAGGAGGAAACGACCGCGCTCCCCGCTCGCCGATGGCTGGCTACCGGCAGCAACGGCAAACCGAGAGAGGGAGCCAGGGACATTCCCGGGCAGAGGCGCCCCGGGAGCGGAGCGCGTAGGTGAGAGCGCACCCGGGCTGCCCACCTCCCGCGGAGCAGCCTGCGGAAAGCAACAGAGCTTTTCGTAGATATTAAAAATGTAGCAAGAATACTTCTCAAAACCATTTTTCTCTGTAAGGTCTCTCTCTGGTTTAGCTTTCTCTGATGACCTTCCCCACTCCTTCTGAGCTGTGGTGTAACTCACACACACAAAATTACATGCAGTTCTCAATGAGCAAGCATTTCCCCACTGCAAGTCAAGGTCATTCCCGAGGTAACTGGAGATTTTAAGCTAAATCCTTCAAACTACTGTTGCAAACAGCAGCACTTGACATGGTGACCTGAGACTGGCATAATCTCGGACTCTGATCCAGTTAAACATCCTTGTCTAATAACCGCCTCAGGCCTTCAGCCTGCAGAAGTAGGAAAATAAAGCAATGTTACAACACAAAGAATCTTGCCCGTGACATTCCCGGCTAAGGCCTCTGCTCACCTAGAGCTGCCAGGTCGAACGGGCAGGTGGGGCGCGGGGGGCACTACGGCCACGCAGCACGTGGACAGACAGGGCAGGCTGCAGCTCAGCTCCGGAGGGAACCAGTCGCCCCTCCAGCTCACGCACCACTCCTGTTTCCGCCTGACACAGCTGCTCAGGAAAGTGTGCTTTACTGACTTGGGGAGTCAGGCTCCTTGCCACAGGCCTGCAGGGCTTCACGTCTAAGCTCACCCTGTCTTCAGCACCACCGACAACAAAACAGCAGAAGTCTGTTTCTTGGAGGAATTTAGAAGAATTTTCTGGAGTATGTACAGGAAATCCCTGGACGGTGACATTTGGAGACGGGGTCAGGAAAGGTTGTCATCCGCAGGTCGTGGAGCACACTGCAGTAGGATGCTGCAACGCATTTGTGGAGAGAGTCACAGGATACGCAGGAGCCTCCAAAGAGAGCTAACGATGTTACACACAAAACGATCCCCAGAGAGCACAAGAAAGCCACAGCTTAACAGCAACAGTTCTTAAGTAAATATTAGAAAATAACAAGTCTAAAGTAAATCAGTAAATACACTGAAACCACACTTGAGGCCTGAAACAATAGATGACACGAGGCTGTATTGGTGGAGGCCATCTGTCCCAGATCGCTCCTTCAGCGCTGCAGCGCTTCCTCCTCTTTCAAATTCTATTTCAGCTCATTAGTCCTCTTGAGATCTGCCCCCAGCGCTGCCAGGCTTGGTTAGTATCTGCCCTGCCGTCACATCCAGCTCTGCAAGACTGGAAAGCAAGGCAGGGCCCGACACGTGGCAGCCTCCCTGAGCCCTGGGCCGCTTGGACAGGATGCACGGGAGACTCCAGGACACCCCTTTCTGCTCCCAGCCCTGCTGCACCCTTCCGACTTGGGCAGATTTCAGGAACCTGCCATGTCAACCACTGGGCCAGGACAAAAAAAGAGGAAAATTAGAGCCTTCGAGGTTCATTTACCACATGATAGGCTTAATATTCAGAGTTGTTAAAAGACCCTTTTGCTTTTCAACAGTGGCAGCAGTTCAGAAAGACTCTTAAAAATCCTTTCTGTGTGCCATCCCGAAGAGCCACAGCTCCGCACACCCGCTCCTGGCCGGGATCCAGAAGTGTCTGCAACAGCCTGAGGGCTAAGGCCCTTCCCTTCTCACTGCAAACGCTCGCCTGAAGCTCACCGTGAAGCTCTGGTCAGGGCCGGGTGAGACCCCAGGGCATCCCTCAGCAATAATCCACCCTCACGTAACTTGCCCGAGGGTGTAAATTAATGTTTGCAGTGACCAGGTAGCTAAAACCCTTCCCCACTGCTATTCTTTGGCACTGCAACACCCATGAGAGGCTGAAGTACTCCCACGGTGGCCACACACTGTGTGATGTTTATGATGGCCTTCCACTCCATGCACACACTTTGGGGGGGGGGGTCCAGTGGGCTTCCTCAATGTGCTTGTCAACGTTTTGCTCATCTTCTATCAACTAATTTTCTCATATATATGAATCTGCTTCAAAGCACATTTTTAATGGAACCCCTCACCCCAGTATTCCTAACAAGTCCTTAGTCAGTAATGGGCATGAACAACCCCCTCCTAAACAAAACCCAGGAACCTTAACGTGGTTGATTTAATTTCTTGTGACACACTCGCAATTCCTGTAATTTTGCCTTTGGCGCTGGCATCCAGCCACAGCGATGAGTCATTGACAATTCCACTTCAAGGGTTAAATTTACATGTTTTCCATAATGAGTACACACATTTTTCCGTTCCCACTAATTAAATTCTTTGAGTCTTCTGTGACAGCCCTGTCGCTGCTAAACGCACGCAGCCTACCGTTGCCGAGAGAGGCACGAGGCTGCCAGGGCCAAGCCTTGCAGCCACTCTGTGGAATGCAGCCAGGCCTCTGCGGGCCAAGGAGATGACCCAGACACTACCGTACATACTCCTGGACCCCTGAGAGGGGGAAGAGTATAAAGTCTGGAAAAATAACAGTATCTTCAGGATGTGTTAGAGACCAGAAACGTCTCCGTGGAAGCTGGGGAGAGGCAGCATTGCATGATTTGTCACTTGCTGATTACATATAAAAATGCTCATTACAGTAAAACTCCCTAGTTTAGTTTCTGTTGTTTGTCTTCAGTGGAGATTTGTGCTCTGAAATAGTCAGAAAATACACAGCCCTGCCTCACAACATCTGCATGTTTCTCAGTTCCTACTGCAAGAGTGTCTCCTGAGTGAGTGTCCTGGTTCGTGGGGAGCAGGAGGTGCTGAGAAGGCACTGAAAGACAGCAAGTTCTGGGAAGCAGCGGTTTGGAGATATTTCACCTCAAACTTGGCAGATTCCTGACAGCAGCAGAAAAATGCCGTCTAAAGCCAAGACATAGTTGTAACACAGCAATAGAAAGAAACCAGTGTGAGCTTTCAGGGAAGAGACAATGTCGCTGCCGGTCGCTGTACACCTATCACTATACATTCAGATCTTGACTGGCAGCCTGTCTCTCTGTGCTGATCTAAACACGCAGACATGTATGTATCTCTAAATTCCCTGAGTCGGGTCTCGGCAGCAGCAATCCTCTGGCACCGCCATGTGAAGTGAAAGGTCTAGTGGCCCTGTCTCACTCCGTGGAGTCCTCAACAGGCTTGCTTTCCCTCCAGCCCCTCTCTGCTGCTGGTGGCTTTTGGAGACATCCTGGCAGAGCTGGGACAGCAAGAGGCAGAGCACAGCCCCATGCAGCGCGCCACCGCACGTCCTCGGGGCGCTGCCAGGGAAACCCGAATCTCCTCCGGCCAGTACAGCCCTAGTGGCAACCAGTGGCTCATGAAGACACAGTACAAAACATCCTTCTTAGCTGGATGTCTTGCACCCTAAATGGCCACTAATTATTTTGCCTCCTTGCTAACCTCTTGCCCAGATGGCTTTCAAGTTGTATTTCTATACCTCAGATACATGTATAATGTACTGACTGAGGAAATAATGATCTTACCTTTTAAGTAATGAAGAAGGAAGGAACACACAGGGATATCAAAGCCACCAGGAATCAAATCCAGGTCAAAGGAGAAAAGCAAAAGAGAGAGAGAGAAAAAAAAAGTTAGATTTATATTTCACTACGAACATGCCAGCTAAACAGGAAAAAAAGACATTTTAATTCAATATATTTTGCTTTCTCCAAGCAAATGATAAAGTAAAAACAACAGAGCAAATGAAAGAGTGACACAAAGTGCTTTTGTCAGTGAATAAAGATTTCAAAGATTTATGCAAATAATTTTTCACCAGCATTCCTTTGTGACACTGATTTGCTGTCATCAAAGCAGTAACAGGAAGATCTTTTATGTACTATGATATTTAACACAGACACATACCATTATACTTTTGAACTGTAAGTAAAAGTAATGGATGCAGATATATAGAAAAGGTATGCTATGTATCAATATATCTGTCTGCACACACTTAACAGTATTAACCCCTTGGCAAAATTCCAGTTCTCAGTGGTATGAGACCAGTCTATTGCATTTGGCATGTTATCTCAAAGCCCCATGCGTAGTTTTAATATCCAGGCACTTTTGTCTACATTAGCAGTATCCTTCCTGCACTCAACCAAGGAAAATGCTTTGGAGACCTCTTAAAGCTAAAACAAAAATCCATAGAACAACAAAGGTTCACTGCAATGAAGACAGAAGGGGGTGAGGGGAATAATTACTTCTAAGAAAAGAAAAGCACACTGATTTAAAGTCAGAAATTCTGTCTTTCCTGAGGAATTTGTCAGAGATCCTGCAAGATTTCTACTGCCACAGAAGCAACCAGGAGGGTTAGGTCCTTCTGTGTCTTTTCATTGATGCTCCAACACTGTGATAAAAGGTTTGACATAAATCTCTGCGTATAAAGAAAAGTAGCCAAGCAAGCGGAAGGCTGTCTCGTGTGACCCCCGCAACACACAGACACACACATCACCTCTCCATGCAGGTGTCCTGAATTTGGCATGGCATGTTTGAATTATCCCATAAATTTCCTGGTATTTTTATGATGCTTTGCACTTTCATTGTTGATAAATTTACAACCAGATTTTTTTTTTTTTTTTTTTTGCTCCTATCAGGAACCTTTTGCAGGCATTGCAAAGTCAAGCCTGCATTTACGTGAAAAACGTTTATAAAATGTAAGTGAATACAAAGTGGCATCACAAGACACCTCTGTTTTTTCTGATCGAGCTCCAGGGCCTGTGTGGCACACACACAAAGAGATGTTCCCGCAGAAAGGTGGTGCTGTAACACGAGAACAACCACCCAGACAAGCACAGCGAGCTGGTGACCACATATGCCCCAACCAGGCCAAGGAGCCCTCCCGACGGCCGCCAAAAGCAGCCCAGGCGGCTGCCAGGCCGCCCGGCAGAGGCAGTGCTGCCGGGACCCCGTCCCGGTTGTCTGCCGGCCGTCTCCGCATGGTGCTCCAGCTCCTGGTGCAGAAGCGCGGTGCCAGAACAAGGACCTGTGTGGTAACGATGTTACAACAGGGCCTTCTGCCCAAGCACTTGTGCAAGCAACCTCTTCCATCCACCTTTTTTCTATTTATACTAAAAGACAGGGAGGAAGTGAAATCTTGGCTTATGCTTCTCTACTGAAGGAGCCATAAGGGTGGAGAGACATAGCTGTAAATGAATTCCAGGGATGACCTCACTCCTGAAGAACTACTGACCAAAGGACACGTGAATGAGATGAGCAAACGCAACTGGAATGAGACATATGTTTCCCTGGGTTCACAAGGTCATGAAAATAAGCAGGAACGTAAACCTTCTCTCCGACCTTCATTGCAAAACCTTTGCAGCATGCCTGTTACTGTCTTGTTTCTCATCAAGATGTTAAATGCACTCATTGAATTCCCTTTCCGAGAGGAAAAGAGGTGAGAATGGAAGAATGTGGTTCAGAAAATGCTGTAAATGGAAGCAGGAGCTCTGCAAGGCAGGTGAACCCAACAGGGTCTGAAGTTCTGGCCTCAGAGACCATTTGAGGGCTCCTCCCTCCCACTGAAACCTGCCCTGAGAAGATTTCGTCTCTCTGACTTGGGGGAAGGAAGTGCTGGTTTAGCTGCTCCTAGGGTGGCAGCTTAGACCTGCTGCCGTGACTGCCGCTGCCTGTCTGCCCAGCACAGCTTCTCCCAGCAGATGACGGCTGGCAGAGGCCAGACAAGTCCTGGGAGCTGGTAGTGCTGGGGATCAGCACACTGTTCTCATCAGGTCCTTGCTGTCGTTCCGGGTGCCTCCAAACACGATGTAAATGGGTGAGCTGCAGCATGGGCATGGGCGACCCACACCGTTGTGGAGTTCAGAGCAGGCTATTTTAAGCACCATCATGGCATTAGTCTGGTCCTGCTGCAGAAGCTAGCTCAGGTACTTACACCACAGCCTTGATCTCGAGAGGGCTGTAGCACGACCATGAAGATGACTGAGGTATCAGACAGACTTTTAGCTTTTTTATCTTGAATGGCACAGTACTGATGGAAATATGCTCTGTTACTAGAGATGAATTAAAGACAATGTTTTTGTATGGAATTAGACACGCATTCTGTCTTCAGCGCTTGCTCTTAAACAAGAAAGCACTGCTCTTCATCTAGCTGCACTTCACTCCCCACTGAGCCCAGGGCAGATTCCAGTCATTCCAAACCTAAGGATGGTTTTAAGTGTCTAAGATGCAAGTACATCAAAACTCAGATTTCCTTTTATTTCCTTTTAGCCTGTACTGATGTGCACAGCGGACTCGTATTGGCAAAATAAGAGTATCACCCAGTAAATCTCCTTCTGGAGGTCAACGTGAGAGCACAGAACAATTGTCTAGGCAGAGCAAGATTATTTGCTTAATTCAAAACCTTTTTTTTTCTCATTAGCTGGCAGAGAAAGAGAGGGAGTAGAAAAATCAATAAATATAATTAATAATAATCACATAGGGAAAAGTTGAAATGAAGTTAAATAAACGAAGTTTAAAAATGATTTTTAATTACAAGGGCTCTCATTTCACTTTTCAAATGGATCTTAAAAACTCTGCCCTCTGAAACCTCACTATATTTAAGAAATAATAATGCAGCGCAGCTGCAGTTGACACTTTACACAGCACTGATGGCAGCAGTGCTGTGATCAGTCTCCAGGATGCCCTGCTTTGGAGTGCCTCCCTCTGGCTGCTCCCGCAGCTCTGAATCACAGCAGCTTTTGCAGTCTTGCTAAGGTTGCGAAGAGATGCACGCGCGCACAGCTGAGCTACCTCCTCAGCTTCGGCGCGCCGGCGGCGTACACGGGGTGGGCTGCTCCCCGCTGCCTCTGGGCGAGGGCTGGAGACCCGAGAGTCCGAGAGCGGTCCTGGAGATCACAGCGAGGGCGGGCAGTGGCTGTTAGCTTTGGGCAGGGAGAGGAGAACACCGCAGGAATGTGCCTGCAGGAAAGAAGTGTTCAGATGTGCCCTGGCACGCGAACCGAACAAGCGAGAGTTCTGTCTTTCTTAGGACAATAATTTCTGAAATATTCCAAATGGCAAATTGTTCTCAACATCTGAACAGGAGATGAAAAGCAAGAGAAAGTGCTTGCTGGTTTACCATAAAAGAAGTCTGTCCCAACCCCTTTCCTCGACTATCCCGACCCCACCAATACACTGAAGCGCTGTGAGCCTGCATTCAGCACGGCAAAAGCTGCACATTGCTGAAGCGCTTCACACTCTGATGGGATGGTGGCAAAGCACTTGGCATGTACGAATCCACAAGCAAGAAAGAAACGAAAAGACTACTGTTAAAAAAACAACAGCAACAAAGCAGCCCCCCCAAAGCAAGCATCAAAGGCGTTCAAGCTTCAGAAGGAAGTTCTTCCGCGAGCGACAGATCCGCCGCTGAGTTTCGTGGCAGGACGATAGGAAGACGCTTTAAAGCTCTGACTTAATTAGAGGAAAAGGAGGACTCGACAGCACTCCTTTTGCAGTCCACCCCGCTGTCCTTAAGGAGCTGCACAGCTACTACGAAATGCTGTGACGTGGCACACGAGCGCAGCTTTGCAGGCCACGAGCTCCTTCTCCGCTTTGGGGAAACCCGCTCCGGGGACACGCGCAGCCCTTCAGCTCACTTACCCACATCAGCCTTGAACTCGTGGACGTCTGGAACGCGAATGTGCGCGTGGTGCAGACGGTGCCCTCTGAGCAGTCAGGCAGATGGGTAACTTAATGCACAAGATTTGTTCGACTAGTAAGTTAATGGACAAAATAGGCTCAGTTACCAGGATTTGCAGGATTGGGGTGCCATAGTGTAGACCCGGAGAGGAAAAAGGTGGGGTTGCAGTTGGGGTTCAGAATATTACTCATCGCTTATTAGCAAGACCTGTATTTTTTCTTCTCATTTTTCTTTGAAAACAGGATTGATTTTAACCTGTTGTCTGCCTTTCTGAAGTGCCAGGAGCTGCACTCTCTGTACACGTATCGTCTCCTGAGCCCCTTCCAAACCCACGCTCCACAGCTACTAGGCGAGAAGGAGTTCATATTTCTGGCATATCCCGCTTGCGGGAAAACCCTCATGTCTTCAGTTCTGCGCTAGTTTGGTCTCTCATTCCTTCCAAACTCACCTTCTTGACAACTAATCAGAAAAGCTCTTCAAAATAACTTGCACACTTAACTTCTAATGAAAACTTTAAAAGGTAACTAAAACATATTTCAGAAAATTCAAGCAGCAATCGCCTTCTCATTTGACACTCATCCACCCTAAGCAAAAACCCTAGGTCTCTCAGGAGATTCCAGTTTCATTAGCAATCTGGAAATTTAGGCAATTTAATGTAATTCAGAAAAAAAAATTGGAAGCTTGTGCTTTCATTTACCTGCCAAAACAAAGAAGTATTAATGCTTGCCATGCTACAGAAGAAAATATCCTGAACTGTTACAAAAAAGAAATGTGGCCTGTGAGCCCTGAGGCATGCTGGAGGGGGTTGAAAAGAATCTGCCTTGTGGTTGCATCTATCAAGAAGCCACCGCGGCTGCCCCAGAGCTTGGGCAACGTCTCCCTACGCAGAGCGCCGCGTGCCCTGAGTCAACACTGATGTGGAGGCGATGGCGCCTTTGGGTCCTTCCCTAAAACCACCTATCGGACCACGAACTCCAGTGGGGCACCAGGAGGGAGAACAATCTGTATTCCCGGCAAAGGTTTTGGATTTAACTGCTTCTGAACATTTTTGCAGAGCCACATGCCAGCGATCTGGGATTCCATCTGTTACAGGGCACAAAAACAACCTCTGTCCCCGGGTTTGGTAGGCAAATGTAAGGGAAGTTTGGAAATGCTCTATTTTCTTTTCAAAAAAACCCCACAAAACCCAAACTTTAAAAATTAATCCTGCTTCTACAGAAGTCAGTGTCATACTTTCTATCGGCTTCATTTGTGTCCTCTGTGAAGTCTCTGCTAAAATCTGGGCGAATGCTTTCTGAGCCCTTAGGCAGACACGCTGACTGAAGATCCCGCCACTGCTTAGGGATCTTGTCATAGTTTAGATTTGATAGTTAGAAAACATCTTTGAAACCAATCGTAAATGCTAATAATAGAGATAACTCTTTAAAATATCTTTCATGTTTAAGATACTGTATTAGGTTTGCTCCAGTTCCGCTCAAGAGCCCATGCCATAGCCTCCTTCAGCCAGGATTTTAATCTTACTGAACCCAGACATGCTATTGCGTTTACTAGCAGTTATTTACCTACCGATGCAAAACCTTGGCACAGAGCTGACATCCTACTGCGTTTGGACAGACTTATGTATTAAGCAAATCTTTGCACCACGTCTCTCTGAAATCAATGAGATAAGGCAACGAACTTAGGTCCTGTGAAAGTTAACGAATTGTCATATAATTTATAAAGAAAATGCATGCTTCACAGGAAAGCAAATTTCTGCAAAACTGCTTTTAAGGTGGAAGCTGAGTACACAAAAAGTCTTACTTGGGAGGCGGCCTTTGGCTTTGCAATATTAGCTTCACTGCAACCTCTTTTTCGTATCCAAAAAGAACAAAAAGCAGAAAATCTTGACTGAATAGATTTTGTTTTGGTTCTTTTTTTCTTTTTCTTTCAAAAGAATTGCTGATGTCAAAAAATGTCAAAACACAGTTAGAGAGCTCTTTCCCCCTCTTCTGCAGGCTTTCTGACAGTATTTAATCATTACCTCCCAAATTAAGTTTTGAGAATGACGACAAATAAACTGAAAAAAACCCGTACAACCATGGCCCGGAGCTTGAGGGCTAATGCTCAGATTTGAGCTGGTGCCTCAATTTCAGTGATTGCAATGGGTCTTCAGCCCATTTTCCTGACAAGTGATAGACCACTGAGATGGAATCTCATCTAATTTTCGTATTTCAAATTAAACATTATTATACATTGCTAAATGGCATTGATGCAATCAACAAATAACAAAACGGGTTCTACACACACATACACACCCAAGCATTTTGAAAAGCAGAAGGAAGACCTTGTCTTTAATGAAACTCTGTAGTCTGGGAAGACAACCATTCACAAAGCCCTACTGCAGAATTACCTTTTATAAGAAACGGCCTCAATTTGAAAGAAAAGCTTCTAAGATGAGCAGGCAGGAATCTCTGTCAGGCAAGCACCTAAACCCCATGTTGTAAGTGATGACGCTGCAGGTGGGTGTTGGGTTTGTTTCTACGGGGAGAGCTGCTGAGGTGCCGCAAGGGGCCCGAGAGTCCACAGCGCTGCAAAGCTCCTGAGAAGAGCTCTGGTGCCTGCAGCACTCCCCTCTCCTCCGCAGCCTCCTCGTCCCCTAGCTGACCAGAGGCTTGGCTGTTGAACACACCGTCAAAGCCCCCCATGTCCCATCCTGCTCTAAAACACACCGTGTTTGTCAACAGAGGCAGTCTGCATAACACAAGTAGTGCCTATATGTAGACTCTCAGTCTCAGCACTCTTCTGCTCTGAGCTAGCTCAAGCCCTCAAGGCTCTACCAGTCTGGAAAACAAGAGGCTAAGAATGAAAATTATATCTTACTCTATAAACGAATCCTCTCAGAGAGAGGATGCACTTCCCTGCTTCTCCAGCGGACAGCACAACAGGACCCAGACGTGGGTGCGGGGGCAACATTAACACCAAAGAGCCAGTGATGGGTGGGCCGACACTTGCGGTGACACCGGCCGTCCTGGAAGCCCTAACATGACCACATTCGCTCTGAGATAATCCATCTGTCACGCAGAGGACTTGCAGAGCAAGTTCATTGCCATTTTAACCTTGTACATGTTGTTCCTTCTGCATGTTCCCAGCTTGACTTTGAGACCAGCTCTGATCTGATATGTAACACCGGATGCTTTAAGGCCTTCTTCTGTTGGCAAACAGAAAGACAAAGAACCCTATTACCCTCCCGCAGAAATCTGTGCTACGTCCTAATCTAAACCTCGGCAAAGAATGAAGCTTAGTATTACAGGCCGGTCTGCTGAAGCTATTTGACCGTGTTTGCAACGACTCAAACACAGAAATCCTTATTATAGCTCATTTTGGCATTAGAGGTCCTGACCACACAAATAATTGTGGGGACAAGGACAAGGAGAGCAGCAAATCTACATCTTCTTCCTACAAGGCAAGAGCCGGCTGGGAGTTTACAGTTGGAAGAAGAGGAGTGCCGAAGAGGGGGGCCGGCAGCCCCTCCGCCAGAGAAAGGGAGGAAAGAAGAGTGCTGCCTGTTTCATCAGTTCCGCGTTTGGCTCCAGCTCCAGCCATTTATCTTTTTTTTTAAGGAAACAGAAAACATGCTTTTACTGAAAAAGGGGAAGGATGCCCAAAAAGGGATAATCTGCTTTAAATCCTCCCTCCATAATTTTTCACTTAGCTACTAAGAGCTGAACTGACTGAATAAAGTCTACATTTAAGCAAGGTTTCAACCCAAAAGTAGCACTAGTGAAAAGATCAAAAACCAAACCTAAGCTTCTCATAGCATCAGACTTTTGATTTATAAGGACTCTGACAAAAGCTACTGCTGTAGCAGGATTTGCCATGTAATGGAGTTCCAAGAAAAGCTAAAATAAATAAATAAAAGCACCGACAGCAATTTGGAGCTTGAGTCAGCATCATGCGACTGATGTGGCTCTGCCCACAGGGAGCAGAATAAGAAACTGCATTTCAAACAGAAAAAAAAAGACCCCCCCTCCCAGCAAACGCGGAGCGCCATGCAGCGCTTCGTGTTCAGCCCCGTCACCGAGAATCAGGCCAAACTGCAGCCTGCACCTAATCCAAGCGAGGGGAGAGGCAGCTGCCTTTCGGCTGCCCCCGGTTTTCCCAGCGGCAGGCTGACGCTGCCGGGTGCAGCAAACCCTGCGGCTTCGGGGAGTTTCAACACTGTTCCTTCCTGGCTGAAGGGAGGGTCACAGGTGACACCGTAACGTCAGCAGCCGAGACTGAAGGAGCAACGCTGTTGTGGGCCTGCTCGGGAAACCCTCCCGCTGGCAACGCTGCTCTCAGCAAACGCGACAGATGCTGCTTCTTGTGCATATTTCAACTGTTCCAATTCAGTTTCAGGAAATTCAACATGAACATTACCCTGCGTACAAAACAGAGTGATATAAGCACTACTCCTTACAGGTCAGCTAAACGCAGTGAATAATTAAACAAATATTTTTTTAATTCTGCTCCTGCCTCTGCAAAATGCTCATGAATCTAATTTTATTCTTCAAGCCCCCAAATCTCTATTTTTAGACTCTACTGTTACGGAGATCTAATGAAGTGACCTGCCAAGGAGCAGGTCAAGAACTGCTAAGGAGCACAGCAAGAACATCCTGAGGACTCTCCGAAGGGATTTTGAGGGAACACAGGCAGAACAGAGAAAAATTAGCTCAGTTTTCAGTGAGGCTCTGTTCTGAGCTCAAGCAGAAAGAGAAAGCAGAGGGAGGGTCAAAGCTGCCTCACGCTTCATGCCCTTAGTTGGAATTACTATGCTTTTTATGTGCCAGAAAACTGTGGTCCTCCACCCTCCATGGGATCCATAACGCTGCGTGCTCCCTTCTGGTTGCTAAAGGACTTTATCCACCTCTTTCTGCACCTCTGCAATGGGCAAGGAGAAGAGATGAGCATGTTGCATTATAGCTTTTTCCTTATCCTTAGAGAGACTTCTGGGGTTAGTGAATGATGACACTACAGAATATATGGAAAGGAAGAGTGATCTGCTGGCACTGAAACATTAATTTTCTGGCAAGTTTTGATGAAAAAATAATGAGAAATACATACAGTCATGGTCATATTAGCCAATATTGACTCTCTTGGACTAGTTACCAGATGAAATCATGCCCTGGAATGCAGTCCACTTTGCCAGAAGCATTATTTCGTTCTGTAATTCAAATTTTCAACCCTAGAAACAACCACGTTATGTCTAAGCTGAAAATTCCAGACAAGAGTGTCACATTTTAAGCATGTACTTAAAGTTTTAGTGAAAAAAAGGAAAACCAATAGCTGCTCTGCCTCTTTACCTCGTGCAGTCAGTTTATTCCGATACTCCTTGCAGGGCTGCAAAAGCGAAGGCTAACGCTTTCGGCGCTCTGGCCTGCCTCCAGCACTGTCCAGCGCCGCGCGTGGCCCACCCGCCCGGCTGCCACGTTTCCTTCCAAACGAGGCGGCTGCCAGCAGGAGGCCGGTGGGGGACACGCTAGCAAGTGAAGCCATCTTTACCGTGACTCCGAGAAACATCCGAGCTTATCACAAACCCGCTCCCACTCAGCGCAGAAAGCCTTTGAGCCAGGTATTTATCTTCAGGCATATTTAACAAACGGTTTAAGCCAGGTGCGGAGAAGGAACGGATCCCCAGGCATGTGCACAGCCCCGGCGCACGCCTGCCCAGGCACCGCCGCCCTGCCCCGTGCCCAGCCTGGCGCACAGCCGCCGCTGCCACTTAGCGAAGACTTCAAAATTAATCGAGTGCCACCTAAAGGTGTAGCGCAGTAGTTTATCCCCCAAACCGGCACAGCTATGCAAGGACACACACTTGCACCGGAACAATCTGAGCGGCTAAGAACCAGCTTATCATTTGGCTGATCAATAACGGAATAGAGAAAGATCAGTGAAAACCTGGTGATTCTGTTTTTCTTTAAAGATTGCTGGTAAACTGACTGTGAACCACCTTGCCAACAACAGCAAACTATTTCTGGTCGTGTACCCCCTATGTCAAAGCCTAAAGGTCTGCTAGGTTACTCTGCACCTCTGTGCATAAGCGGGAATACACTCAGGTCTGAAAGCGAGAAAGTCAAGAAGCAAAGAGAGTAATCAGGCAGTAGAAAGATGTGCCAACACATGCCCCCAAAACATCAAGGAGCTCCCCTACGCACAAACAAATGTGCTTTAATTCCTGCCTTAATTCAGAATTTTCTCAGACCTCAAACGGCGGTGGGAAGCCCAGCTGCCTCCAGGAGCTGTCTGCTACCGGGACGTGCCGGGGTGAGGGGGGCACCCGGGCAGCCGAGACCTGCGCCCGTTTTGTGCCGTCGGAGGGACAATCTTCACGTTTCCCTCTCTGTACTGCAATAAAGCACAACACCAAGGCGTTTCATCTCCGCTTGGGTCAGCAGGCTTCCGCTGCACTGCTCAGTACGTCGCAAACAAGCTGCCTTCGACACCGAAAGGGCACAGATTTCCTTGCAGCAAATATATGCATGTATGTCGTAGAGGTGATATGTTCAGAATAGGGAGACAGGGAAACAGGAGAAAAGGGAGCCAGCAGCAATCTTGCTTATCTGTGACTCGCTGTGTTTGCAGTGCAGGAGAACTGCTATCTGTATCGCTGCGATACGGCCCCTTCCTCTTGGGATTGCGGTAACCGTCTTCACATGGAAAATAGCTAACAACATGCTACATAGAAAAGAGGTTGCCACAACTGATCCTCAACTGTTCCACTTGAAGAATATTAATCTAATTTGTCCATGATTATCTTTTCAGAAATTGGATCCAGCTGTTCAGTAATCTTCAGTGGGAGGTTAATGAATACTGCTGAGCTTGCAGAACAAAATGTTGAGCTTCAAACAACTCTGGGGTTCATTTTTAATGAAATGTTTTAAATTCTTGGATTTTATCTATTTTGCAAGCTTCAGAAGTAGCCCTAGTGCTCTTTCAAGTTGCTTCCTTGATTTTTTTTTCATAAGAAGGAACTCAAACGCATGTGTGAAAATGTATCATATTGTTGCTCTTTTAGCCCAAACAGTATGCAAAAATCAAAGCATTCCTGTCTTGTTTCCATGAAAAATTGATATGGCCCCAATATTTCTTTGCAAACGAATAAGACTGCACACAAGAATCTACAATAAGTTCTACTTTTCTGAACACACAGGGGGGAAAATATAAGAAAAAAAATCTCTAGGAGGCTGGGAGGGTGTGAGGAGCTTTATCAAACATGCCTGACATACTCCTGGCCGACCCTCAGCACCACCTACAACTACTGCTGGAAATAGGTGGATTTGGTTTGACCCCAGTACGGCTGTCCTTATCCTTCTCAAGAAATCAGACCACCCTTTCACTAAAGAAGCTTTGCCTCAGTGTCCTTCATGACCAAACTTCCTTTTTCCTCTCGCTTCTATGTGGTTGCTTTTACAGAGGGGCAGAGACGAGACACATGCATTCAGCGGCCTTGCCCCTGTAAGCAACACCCACGGAAACGTTTTGGCCTTCGCGTCCGCTCAGGCCTTGCCTTGCTGGACTGTATGTCTGGCAGGGACTTCTACTATTACCCTGTCACCAAGAAAGGAGCATTCAATGGCTTTGTTACTTAGCCCGAATGCAGAGTGCTTAGCACATATATAGGTGCTTGCCAGGTCTGTGACTGATGCCTGTTTTTGTCTTCCACCACCACGATATATTTTTTCCCACTGGAATAAGAGAACAAAGCAGTGTAACCGCCCTTCTGGGCTTGCAGAGCTTTTGGCTTCTTGTCCCGTTCTGCATTCCCTCTTCAATGCCCACATGCTTCAGCTGCAATGCACTAAGCGAACACTCGGCAAGGATGGACCCTGGCCCAGGGAACTTCTCATCCTGACACACAACGTGGCACAGTCAGCTCTGCTCTGAAGATGTCAGAATGAAACTGTGTCTGAGCCTCCAGGCCAGGCGGTATAGGCTGTATTTCCAAGGAGCCTCCAGTGCGGGTTATTTGGTTTTGCATTTTATGGGTGGCTTCTGCTTCACATCTCTGGTGTGCACCCTGGCTACACAATTCTAGTGCCCCGTGATTTCTCACTGGGGCCTAGTTACTCAACTGTGTATTTACTGTTGATATTTCATCCCATTCATTCTTCTAAGGAAAGACTGATTAGGGGATGTATTATACACTCTTGACACAACTCTCTTAATTCTATCTTCTCCTTTTCATCTGCATCACCACCTATGAAGCTCAAGGTGAACTCCGAGGGCAGAGGCCACCTCTGTTATACAAGCAGCATCACTCCCTTGCTCACCTTTGGGACCAGCTCCAGGCATGGCAACAAACTGTTCTGCTGTCCAATCTCACAGGCCATCTTTTCCTGTTGTTGTTTTGCCAGCTTTACGGCCCCACACAACCATTTTGCCAAAGAAGTCAAGAACAGATCAAACTTATGCTCCTATATATCACTTTTTCATTTTCCAGTGATAGGCATTTATGGAGACCTTTGCGACAATTTTATGCCTCCCCATGTTTATGTCTAAGCAAATGTTAATAGGGTAAGTGTGCTGTCTACTTCCATTGCCGCTTGTTTACTTCTTGCCAAAATAGTTTTGCAAGATCTTAATGCTTTGGGGTCAGCTCTACAGCTCTCTACAGCAGGCTGGTTCTTTTGTGTGTTTATGCCCTAGCTAAACATAGGCAAATACAAAAATGACATACCACCTTTTTGTGGGAAGAAATAAACGGACGTTCAGTCTGGCTTTGCTCTTTTGTTGTATAAAATAACAAAAAGAATATGAAAAAATATGCACTTAGTGCACGGTCCCAGTGACTTTTAGGCAAATCTTAAGCAAATCTGTAGTGCACGAGTAGACATTTATGTTATTCCAGCTCTGGCATTTTTACATTAGTTTACTATCAACAGGAAGCAAACTGTTTGAGAAATGCCAGACAAATGGCTTTGTGAAATATTCCAGCCTTCTAAAGTAATGCTCTTAAGCGGCTAAACTGGCGAAATCTCTTGAATGAAACTAGGCAATAGCTCACCATCAGATGCACTGACAGAAGGACTGCTTCAACCACAAGCAAATCCACCCGCTATCAAGTTAAAAGCAGCACTAGGCTAATTATGAATCCAGGGTAATAATCATGAGCGGAAGCAGAGAGACTTCCTTAGGAGTTGTGAAATGCATTGATCCCCCAAGGAGACTCCTCTTCCAGCTCCCTGCAAACGCCTGCAGTTGTGTTCACACAGCCTGAAAGCCACCGCCGGCTCTGCGCGCAGGGTTTGTTTGCTGGCTCGCTCACCACTTACTTGTACCCTCTCAACTGCCTTGGAGAAGTAGGTAGAGCCTTCATCACCAAAGCCAAAGAGCTGAGTGCAAATTCAGGCTATCCCAACATAAGGTCCAATTTTGAAGGCAGCTTGGCATAGTTGCCTTTGAAAGGTGTAACGCCTCTCACACGCAGAACGCAGGTTTCATGCCATGTCTGGCACAGGCAGCCTGACACCGTGATGGACTGCAAGAATGGAGATTTCTGCATTTGCAGAGGTCAGATTCTTGTAGCCTTTCCATTTAATCTAAGACTGATGGACTGCAACTAAGTGAGAGGACAGGCTTTAGCATATTGCAGCGATTTGCAATGGGAAGCTCTCATTAACTTGCAGGTCCTCTGCCAAATTGAGAAGCCCAGTTAAAAATGCCTGTGTATCTCATTTTCTCCTCCTTTGTAATATTCAGGATATCTGCACCGATTGGTGTAAGAGCATTCTGTACTACAAATTAATTATGAGTAGACTCCAATCTTTCAGTATAATTGCCGGATACAGTGATATTGTAAACATTGGCAAGGACATCACAGGTAGCAAGAGCCTGCTGATATGTAAGGCTTAAAAAAAAAATCTTACTGTAAATTGACATTTAACCACTTCATAATGTTAATAAAAGGCTTTATGAGCACTATGTATTTTAAGACCTGCTCTGATATTCAAGAGTAGGCACACACATTTAGAAAGATATAATTTATACTTTGATTCTGAGTACATGTAACACTGTGTAAAAGAGTTGAGTTGTCCTCTATAAATATTTTTGAGGGAACTTCAAAGGCCAGCTGGAATCTCTTCTATGGAAGATGCTCAGACTCTAGGGTTACACTCATGCGGAGGGCTATTCGGCCTGGGAAAGATAACAAACACAGAGCCTATGCTTCCAAGGTCACAGCCTCCCGTCCAGCCTTGAGAGATGTTTTTACCTAGGGACTGATCGGTGCCCGACGTAAACGGGGGCACTCCTAATCCAGTTTCCAAGCAACAGCTATCCATATTAAAAAAACAAATCCTTGCACAACTATGTGGACAGTATCTGGCAAGGCCAGCAGAGATACAAAGGAATGAAGACGTGAATGAAGGACCACAGTGACCTATATATGCTCTGGTCATCGTAATATCTCAGCTAATGTTCTTAAAGGGGCTTCTTCATGCCAGGGAGGAAACGCTCTGCTCGGGGCTGGAGGCAAAACTACTCTTCTGCTCCCCAGGGTGAGTCTAACTGGTGAGAAGGGGAGCCCCCGCAGCAGCACTCTCACGGCCGTGCTCCTCAGCTGTGCTGCGTCTAGGTGGACACAGGGTGGCACTCCTGGAGGCAGCACGAGTAGCTCCCCCCATCCCTCCTTGCCCCGAGCTGCTCACTTCCACCCCACAGCACTCCCTTCAGCGGTGCCAGGACAACCGTTTGCTGGGGCTGAATGCTCAGCTAGATCAGGCAACGGGGCCGAGTTAAAAATAACCCAGCTGAGAAGGCAGCCCTGACTGCTCGCCAGCTCCAGGCCAGCCCGCAAAGCCGTGCCCTCGCAGCCCCGGGCAGGAGCAAGCCGCTGCACATGGCACGGCGGAAAGGAGGGGACAGCAAAGACCTGGCGAGCCAGCAACACCGCCAACAGTCACATTGCCAAACATGCCCTGATCTAAACCCCACACCCTCCAGCCTCATGCAGTTGCACCTGTTTTTTACATATTCAAGAAAAAAAGGACCTCAGTGAAATGCCCCAGGCTGCCAGCAAACCGGTGTCACTGTCTGGACTGTCTCTTGGGGACATCACCTCTAACACCGAGCTGAGCAGACAGCTCCGGTGAGCCCTGTGGCTCCTCTGTATGGCCATGGCCCACTTGCGGACACTTCCTATGGGGTGGGAGGAAGGTCAAATGTCTCTGAAAACACAGATGTGCCGTGGGGCCACAGTGGGCCTGAGCGCCCATAGCACCCTGCGTGGTGCCTGTTGGGCGGCGAGCAGCCCCGGGCGGCTGCCCTCCCGCACGGGAGATTTCCCCAGAGGGCTCTTCCAGCCTCCCATGGGTTGTATGGGGCAAGGCAAACGGCCTCAGCAGACTCAAAAGCAGACCTGCCGCGCGCAAAGCCACAAGCCCAGTCCTTGCCTCAGTGGCTGATGTGGCTTTTTTCCCCACTCAGAAGTGTGTCTCCTGCTCGCAGTCCCGTCCTGCTCCCCCCGTGCTGGGGCTTCCTGCAAAGCCAGCCAAGCTAACGCCACGGCCGCGTTGTAACCATTACTAGGAGGATGGAGATTTTTGGGCAAATGCGAGCATTGAGCTGCTGTAGTGCTACATCCCTTTCTAGATTAGAGAAGAGGGCTGTTAAACAGCTGCTGAGGAGAGACACTCGTAAGGCAGAGAAGACACAGAAGTAGCAGAGTCTGTGAAACCTCCAGAGCTACGAACAGCAGCGCACACCTCTACGCAGCCCGGGCTCCAGCTCTGCGGGCGTTTCGGAGGGCTGCGGAGGCTCCGGCGCAGGGCCCAGAGACACCCCGGGGGCAGGATAACCACCCCGGGGCGAGCAAAGGCACAGCCACCTCCCGGGGAGCTGGGGAATCGCCATCATTAGAGGTTTTAAGAACAAGTGAGATGGATACCTGTCAGGAGCAGTTTGCCAGACTTGCTCCTTCCTGGGGGCAGCAGGAGGCCTGGATGGTCCCTCGTCCTTTCCAGGCCACGGTCCACAGGGCTGGTGTGCGCGGAGCGAGCAAGACGCCCGATTCTAACGCTGTCACTGGCAATGACCTGCTACTTGTCCTTGCAGTTATCAGTGTCTCAGACTGCTCTGCTTGCCATAAAACAGAGATTTAAGCACTTCCTAATTCCTGTGAGCATACAGAGCGTGCACGCACTCGGAGAGAAGGACCTACATGATGTATATCTCCAGCTATACCTGGGTTTATAACCGTTTAGCTACAAAACACACATATATGGTTTCTATAAACAAGAGTGATTCCAGACAATCACGAAGACAGCAGATGAGGATGCAAACTGAAGAGAAGAGCATTAAGCCTGAACATCCCCTAACAATAACTCCAGAGCTGCTAGTCGTGGCTGCTATTTTTAAGGCAGGGACTGTCTACATGTCAGACTAGTCACATTTTTCTTACAATGAAAATGAGTGATTACAGCTCTCAAAGCCAGAAAAAATAACTCACTAACATGACATATTGTAACCATGATACTCCAAAACATCATGTGCTTCAGGAGTATCTCCCTTTTGTGCCAGCAAGGGCCAAACAGGTAAAATATAAGCTCTAAAATAAAGGACTATTCTACAGCGTGCTTCATACTGAGGGGATTCACAGGGGAGGGAGACACGTACACGACAGGCTCTCTTCGAAGGCCACCGAGGGCAAACGGAGCCAGCTGCACATTAGAAGTCGCTTTTCCACTAATGACTGGGCACAGTTAAACGAAGCTAAACCGTGCTACGGAATAGGAACAGAAGAACATTTCTCAGACGTACCTCTTTACTCGGCTGTCACTTCAACAAGGCCCCTGCTAAAAGATCAGCTTTAATATTTGTCTTATGTCTTACATATAAAATGTAGTTTACTGAAATATATTCTACACGTAGTATGCGTACAAAATACAGGACTCATACATAACCACCTCTATTTGGGTTTTCACAAAATGCAGGGTAGCCAAACCTAATAGCTGCTTGTTGAATCCTGTTCATTACATCTCAAAATACGCTTCTGCTCATTGAAGAGGATGTGTAGGCAGATATTGCAGGCACATTCATCAGGGCCAGCTGAAAACCCTGGTGTCCTGCGTGCATCTACATACATTATCTATGACTGTGCAATATCTGAATATGTATAGACAAGTTTTAAACACCATATAATTATTACATGCACACATTTCTGCAGAGATTAGATGTCTGTTCTCAAGAAATGACAGGAAATGATTGGGGAAATTTTATGAAAACTGAAATAATCACCATGCAAATCACCAAAGTGGGTTTGAGATGCAAACGGATTTAATTCATCAATTTGCACAGATTAGGGAAAACTGAAATTCACTGCATTAAGAGCTCCTATTTATTTCTTAAAACCTTTCTTGGCTGGGAGCCATTAGGTACTTGTAAAAGATTAGAATTATTGGTGTTTGATGGGCTCTCCTAAAAGGAACGGAGGGGGAGAAAACGGCAGATTTGAATCATTAGGATCATCTTCTCTTAACTCCCGTATTTTACAAAAATACACTTTTAAAGGCATAAATAGATGACAAATCGCCAAACTATCACCTAGCGTGGATGCAGGCCGTTTCCACTTCCACTAGGCACGCTCCCCGGCGACCCCGCTGCAATCCGCAGCGCTGCTCTCCGCTCCCACTGACACACGCCGTCGGCCGAAGGATTCATCTCACAGCTCGTTTTGGTTCGTCCTGACAGGCGAACGCTCAACCAGCCTTCCGCAAACACAGAGCAGCCAGCGCACAGCGCTAGCCTCGCCGCCCCGCGCTTTCAGAGAACGCGCTCGGGCCGAGTTTCTTTGCGGTGAAGGCCGAGGCACGCCGACTGGGAGACACCAGGCCCGAGGCTGCGTGCAAACCCTCCTCCCACTCTTCTTACGCCAGCCCACCGTGGTTCTCCTCCCGGGCTTCCCCTTTTCCGACGATGCTAACCGTACTAAAAACGCCTCGAAGGGCAGTAAGACCATTCCAGCCTATTTGATTTACACGATAGGACTTCATCTCCGGTTTTTACTGAGCAAGACATTAGCACCCCAATGCACTTCATTAACTATATATCAGCACTGACTGAAGTTACTGGATTCACAATTTTGTGGAAAGAAATGCTCATGTTGCTTTGCAGTCTAAAGGAGAAGAAAAGCAGTAATCTCTAGAACAGTTCTAAAACACAAACATATGCCAAAGCAGTAGATTTGTGTTTTTAATGCTAATTATTTTTCAAAATTACATTTATACAGACCTGCTTTATGTTATGCTAGAATGATTTCCTTAATGAGCCTTGAATACTGCTTCTTCACTAAAATCACGACCAATGGAACTTGGAGAAAACCAGAATTTGAAGAGCCCAGTGCTGTAAAAGCTGATTTTGGTAGGCAAGAAGTCTCCTTGTCTCCAGCACGTTTGGAATTGTGCGAGATGAGAGTTACAGCTCATTCCAGCAAAGCTGGCCCAACTCTCATTTCTTACATGATCTTCCCTTTCCATTAATCTGTCAAACTGAAAAATGGTTTAAATTGTTGTTATGTCCACTTACAGGATTTCCTTATGTTGCCAGAATTGCATAAAAGAATTTGAGTGTATGGTATGCCTAGATTAGGATGAAAGCCAGCACATTCCAATATAGCAAATCTAAAAATTCTACTGCGGACAGGGTAAGTGGTATTTTAAGATGTTAGCTTCTCTACAGCTCGCTCATGCATCTATGATGCATTAAAATACACCATTTATGCTAGCTATACAGGCACTAAAACAGAACTCATCCAAAAATCTTGGAGAAACAAAATGTATTTATCAGGAGTAGCATTAGCCACAAACACATGGCTGCTTAGTCACAGTATTCTGCAAAATTTAAACGTATGTTAGCTTTTCCTCCTTGTTTTATAATTTATATCAGGTGCTAAAACGTGACTAAGGTATAACTGAAACTTGTATGGATCTTTAAGGGATGGGATGGAAGAAAGTATGTGAAGAGAATATTTGGCAGTAATGCACGGGGCATTCAGCGTTAATCAAATAAGGACCCACTCTGTGCAATTTCTTGTACTGCTGGAGGCTCAAACCGGCAGCTCTTCTAGAGACAGACAGGACTGAAGCATCTGTGTACATTTTATCAGACCAGCCAGGAATATCGAGCGTGAAGGAATCTTGCACGAATTAAAGAGATGTTTTCTTTCTTACCCTGAGAAGTTGCAAAGGAAGCACATGGGGCTTGTACTCTGTAGGATGAATGAGCAAAGCTGAAATGATTGGGTTTTCCGAGATTTTCTTTTTAGCTTTACTAAGTTTTCTTTCCTGCTTCTTATTTACAATATCAAGTTATAATTTGCTTACCCTGAAAGACCATACTAATCTGAGAAATTATGACAGTAAAAGAATCATGAGAATGAAAGCCGAGCAACTGAGATAAGACCTTTCAATTCAGGATCTCTGAAAGCTCTAGCATTTCATTTTAAATTCCAATAGTTAATGAGCATTTTCCAGAAGGGATGTCCTCGTTAGCAATTCAATAGCTCTACTCTTTCAATTAACAAGTAGGATCACACTCATGCTGAAATACCTAGGAGCGAAAATGGGTACATGCCCAGAGCACAAGAACATCCTTTGAAAAGGTCACTTGTAAAAGACATTCCAGAATGCAATATAGGACAACTATGTTATCTTCCCCCAAGAGCTGAGCATGTTTTAACTCTGTTTCTATATAGCTCTGGGGAAGGGAACAGGCATTATTTTTCCCCTCAGCTCTGCAGAAGCCTGCATGTTGTACTTAACGCTTGGTATACAGGTACTCTTGTTTTAGGGCATGCAAAGCACCCAAGTTCATTCTAACTTATTACTTATTTAACTTAATTATTTATTCTAACTGCTTATGCTGGGATCACAGGCTTCCCGTGCCTGGACTCGCCTGGATGGGACACAAAGCCTGTGACACAGAAGCCGACCTCTCTCTGTTAACAACATAAAAAGCTTGAAAGTTAGATGCTCTGCTGTTATTGCAGCTGTGATGGTCCGAAGATAGCATTAGCCCAGATTCAGAGTGAATCAGTATGAATATTCATCACTCTGTTCAAGCATCTTCAAAACCAGGGGCATTTTGGAAAATGCTCAATGAAATAAAATTCAATCAAGGCTGATTTTACCAATTACGATGAGCCTTGGAAGGCGCCGGCTGTGCCGTCGGGCAGCCCCGCGGGGGAAGGCGCAGGTTAGCTGCGGCACGGCGGCCGGCCCCGGCAGGCCAGCGGAGGCGGGCGCTGCGCCCGGTCCCCAGCTGCCAGCCCTCGCCTTTGGCGCTCGCCCTGCTCCGCAGCCTGCTGCAGCCTCGGCCTCCTGCTGCCCTTCACAGCAGGACGCCGTACCTTCCCGCTGAAATCTGGCTTTCCATCTGTTTTTACCTTTTTGTTTTCTCCCTGACAGAAACGTCAGCATAGTTATTAACATTTGGCAGGCGGCAGGGACGACTTGTGGGTTTCCCGCTTGCCCTCCCAGCTAGATCCCAGCTACTCTAGAAAATATGTATTTTTATTGCTGCTTAAATCCCCTTGCACAAACTCCATTTAGCACATCACGCTGATAACATTAAAAACTATTAACAGCAGTAGTTCAAGGTAAAAGTTTGCTGTGCACTTCAACTCCTCTGCTCTAAAATTACGGCAGGAGAAGAAAAGAAACCCGTCCTTCCGTTGGAGGGAGACGTCAGTAAGGTTGGGTGGCACAGGGCCTTTCCGTTTCAGCTATTACCTGTGTGCTGAAGTTCATTTCTATAAGCTGTCACAGCAGATAACGTGGGAGCACTCAAAGGAAAGAACCACGGTGTTGTGAAAATCCACAGCTTTCAGAAAGGCTACAGGCACGGGAAGGACCGCGTGTAGCTAGATCACAGCTTAAGAAGAAAAGAGCCTAAGGCTTGTGAAACAGCGTTTCACTTGCAGGAGATGGTCCTCCCCCAGCAGCAAGCAGTGACACCCAGTTGCTGCCCATACCCTGCTCTTGCCAAAGTGCTGTTACTTCTCCGAGCGACAACAAACAAGAACAAACTGGGAGATGATGAAGGGGTGTTAGCTTACACTGGGACAACCTATTAGTTCGTTATATAAGGTTGGGTAAGGTTGTTTTCGTTCATCTTAGAACAGCTGAAAGAGAGAATAAAGAGTAAGCGAAGGTTTTCTGGATTTGAGAACCCTTTCACCTTGCAGTCTGCACACTCGTTTGCCTGCTTTCCACTCTGAAATGTGGGATAAAATTGCCTAATTCAGAAAAATGAACCCATTGAGAACAGCATCCAAAGGACTAAAGCCGAAGGGCCCTTGTGCCTCACATGGGTCCCTCCGCCACCGTATGAACTCGTCACACGCCAGATGGGGGACCTGGCTCGCCAAGCTGCCCGCCGGCACCGCGGAGGGTCGGGGGAAAGGCTGCAGCACGGGAAGCCGGACGGGCAGGCCCTCTTCACGCCGAGTGAAAGAGCTTGGAAGAAGCCGGCAGAGCTTCCCCTTTGCTTCTCCTCAGGAAGAACAAGACAAAGCACCACATTTATTAGTCGTCCCTCTGCCAAACCGTGACATGCAAACAGTCACACTGGGGGAAGCAAGGCCTTGCCAGCAAACTCCCTGTCGCCGGTTTTTCTGTTCTGCAAAGAAAGCATGTGCATTCGTGCATACATGTGTGCATGCACTTGGATAGGGAAAGAAGATGAAGTAATGATTTCCTCCCCCCACAGGCCAATTAACATTCCCTTGGAGGTTTTTAATTAAACTGAATGTCTGCCCAACAAAGAAGGCAAGTCTGGGAGGTTGCCATCACACCTCCTTAAAAAACACATACAGACACACCTCCCAGATAAAGGCTATTTATTATCTACTCAAGAGACTTTCAGGGATTCATTCCCCTCTTTTGGCCTCACTATGGCCAAAGAGTCCTTTTCTTATCTGTCTGACAGGTCCATACAATGCTTAATTGACTTGCCTGGGGTCTTGCTTTTTATTTCTTTGGGGGAAGCAGGGACTAGGGGTGGTGATGGAGAGAGATCCAGTCCTTTTTGCTTGCAATGAAAAGACTCCCATAATAATGCCATCCATTTGCAACTTTGACCCCCTAGGAGATACTGTGTGGACAATTGTTTTCCTCCTAAAGGTAGCGGGAGCTCCAGAAAACACAGTACTGAATTCTGAACTGCTTTGGTTTTTGTTTTCTATTGCTATTAAAAAAATACAGCATTCAACAGCCACTTATGCTGAAGCTGGATTCCACAAAGACCAAAACCTTCAAATGGGTCAAGACAAGGCTGCAGAAACATCTGTGGCAAGTAAGAAAGTTCCAGAGAAGTCACCTACTGTGGAAAACCCGTAAGTCCAAGCCATAAAATATTGGCCTGAATATGGCTAAGATGGGTACTGACGGCTCATGGGACTTCAGTTATGAACCCCAAAGCACTTCACACACAAGTGTATTTATCAGTGTTGTTATAAGACTAGGAGATATGCACCTTCCACCCAAAGAGCTTGGGTCTAATGACAAATCTCACCAGCAGCACTGGATGGCAGCATGGACTCTGGGAACGTGCTTACCTGAGCTGAGCTGAGCTGATCCAACAGCCCGTGGCTGCCAGCAGGAGCGATGTTGTCCTTCTCTCACCGCTTCAGGACACATGGTGTTGCCCACTGTTTTGGCCCAGCTCTGGCACTCAGCTGATGTCTCAGTGAGCCAAGTCAGCTCATAAAGCTTTTATGCTTGAAAGCACATAAAGTTAGCATACAATTTGCACCCCCAGTTTTTCTTCAATATTAGTTTTCTGCCAGTGCAGTGAGGCCAATCCACTCACCAAGGTGTCAATCACATCCCAAAGCCATGGCAAAGGAAAAAAGGTATGCATGGAGCAGAGAAGGGAAGACAGACCACTGTGTTTGCCCCTTTCAGCAGGTATCGTGATTTCAGCTCTGACTTTCCGAAAGTGCATCCCAAGAAGCAAAGTGGGAAAGGGCAGCGGGCAGGATTTTAATACACTACTTTCACATGGAAGAGCACTGCAACGCATCTTCCTTAGTGAGTAAATACATCAATAAGCTTCCCTAACCAGTTTACCACCACAGCAATCTTACTCAACGCTTTGCCATAGATCTAGTCTCAATGGCTGTGCTTGAGAATATATAAAATGACCAAAGCTGGCTTCAATCCCTGCAGAGCACGTAGCTGCCTGGCAGACAGCCGTGGGCAGCCCAACAGCCCAGCGAGGGCCCCGAGGCCGCATGTACGTACCCTGGCCCTGCCTGTTCCTGTGTCCCCCTCACCTCCAACACCTGGTGCAGCAGGGAGCAGCAAGACGTTGCCTTTGGATTGGACAGGGAGCCACGCTGCTGAGCTTGCAAACCTTACCAGGGCCAGGTCGGGGAAGAAGTGAGGAGCGGACGAGATTTCAAGCCTTTGCCTTAGTTTGCTGCTGCCATAGCCAGAGCTTGGTGAACGTGCTGAACTTGGTGAAATCTGTGTTACTAGAAATCCGCTTCTCTTTCGTATGGGTGGAGAGAAGTGCCAATCCTGCTTGATGGGACTGGAGATGGGGAGCAGCCTGTGAAATGTGCATGTTGCCCCAATAAATGATTTTGTCTTTGACACTGTGGCAGTGAAATTCAGTTTTGTGTAACCTGCTTAAAGGCTCTCAGCTTTCTACATGATGATCCATCTTTCCTGATGGATTTATGAGAGCTACGGTGGGGATAGAAATGATGTAGTGGGGGAGAGCTGGAGGGAGCCTTCCCCTTTTTACCCCTCACAGCTGTGGGGCAGCATTTTGGAGGGGTTGTGGACAGGAAAGGGAGTGAGCCCTGAGTTGCTACAGGGAAGGCGACAGCAGAGCACTTGCCCTCTGTGACCATCTGAGATTCATGGGACCTCCTCAGGCTGGGTGCGGTCTGCACACACTGCTAGTTGTATGGAACAAAGTGCAGGAAATTCTCCAAAGGAAAACAGGGAAATGTGGTTTCTTATAGCAATTTGAAGTTCAGGGAAGTGGCCTTTAATTAGCAGTTTATATTGCAGAGTAAGAAACTGTCCCTAGGACTTGCGTTCACTAAATACACTTAGTGTCTATTTGTTGTATTAAAATCAATTTCCATAATTAGATAACAAAAAAGAGAAAACTAAGAGAGACAGGAACTGTCTGAGTGCATGCTAGAATAACATCCAGATAATGTAATAAAAATGAAAGGAAATCTGCAATTAAGGATTAAGGCATTCCATAAAACATTTTGCTAATTTGACAGCTTAGTACCTCTCCTATCTTTTATTCTGAAATTAAAAGATGTTGCTTTTGCATCCCATCACTACTCTGCCTGCCTTCGATGCTGCTGTCACGCAGACAGCAGCGTGTGCCCAGGATGCTGGGTCTCTGGCCCGTGCGTGCAGCTGCATGCTGTATGCATATGCAGTGCGGTACGTTCCCAAGGAATCGGCATACAGCAGAGGCTTTGTAAAGGCCCCCATCCTCGCAGAGTATTTTGCACAATCTAAAGGCAGACAAAGCACGTTGAATTCTTCAGGTGAAAGTATTCAAATGAAAAGAATAATTATACACATAATTAATGAACAAGTTAATTTCAGTAGATAAATTCATTATATATTATATGTTTATATATTAATATATTATAATTAATTCCTTGTAGGCCTAATGCTGGCTTGGCCTGGAACCAAAGCAGCTGTCTTGGGGGATTCTCTGCATGGTACTCCCTCTTAAATACACTAGAAGCAGACACTTATCCACTTTTAGGCCTTTTATAATGTTTGCATGGACAAAAATAGAGAAAGAAGCAAAGACGGGAGGCGTGGGGAGAAGAGAATAAAAACAAAAAAGGAAATGCAGCCTGGAAGTCAGGAAAAGCGAGCTTCCCGCAGCACAGCTCCAGGGGTGCTTTCTAAGTCTCTCAATAGCGATTCAGAGAGCCAACGCTTACTGGAGGGAACCAGGCTAAAGAGATTATCTGAGTTTGCAATTGTATATTGGTTTGGTTATTTTACATTCGGCTTCTGATGTCCATTTCTATTCCAGAGACAGAGCTAAAAAGCTTGGCTTTGTTTGCTCCAGCTCAGAAAGGGGGAAGCGGGGAGGCAGCTTTTATCAATACTGCAATGCAAAAAAGTCCATGCTCTCGCCAGCGTTATTTTTCTAACTTGGCCATTGTCTGCTGACATATCAAAGCTACAATTTTCCAAATAAATCTGCAATTTTCAAAATGGTTTCCAGTGTCCACTTGATGGGATGTTGCAGTGTATTTCACAGTGATCTACAGGGACCAAGCATTCTGCATGAGCAAAAATTCCCATTATTTAACCTTTTAAGTTGCACCTTGACCTGGCCTGGGGCGCTGGGAGAGTGCAAAGACCCAGCCTCGGCAAAAGCAAGTACTTCAAAGAGAGTCAAAAAGATCTTTACAGAGAGTGTAGCAAAAAATACAGTAATTAAATAAAAAATAATCGCTAGTTTTGCATCAAGTACTTATGTAGCACTGTATGCATAAACTTATCAGAAAAGAAGGAATCTTAACACCAAAAATATTTAAACTCTCAAACCTTAAGAAACACTAACAGATCATCCAGCCTGTTACAAATAATCATCACTCAAGTTTAAGAAAATAAGTTGCTCAAGAAGAAAGGATCTTGCTATAGCTGGAGCTAAGAACTGCCTCCCTGCAAAAAGACCGCAGTGTCGGAGAAGCCTCCTCTCTCACTGTCTGCACACCGACACCCATGTGCACTAAGTGCATGCACCAAGGGGATATTCCTAACTTTATCGCCTTGTCTCCAGGTGGATCAGACCTTTCTTTATTCTGATGTTGTGATTCTGTGGTTGACTTAACTTGCCTGAGCTTTCATCCTGTGGTTAAAATAGTCCTATCAGAGGCAGCAGGGTTCACCGTTTCTATAGCCTCTCACTATTTCCAACTCTGGCTTACTCCTCCCTAATGCCTCTATTTATAAAGCATTGAAAACTCATACTCATATAAACTCATATAAAACTCAAAACTCATATAAAGCATTGAAAACCCTATTAAGAAGGTCTCCAATCTCTAGCAACATTATTATAACCCTCTGTCCTTTGCAGATCCTTCGTTCTTGCTCAGCAGGATGGGACCTGTCTATTTTGGTCTGTGTCTGTCCAACCCCGTGTGCAGAAGGCCTGGCATGTAGCTGGAAATGCTAGGTATTACTAAATGCCTACGTTATTTTTCCTATCATTCAGAGCTGTCAAAATATTTTCAAGTATGTAAAATAGCATTACTAGGGCAATGGATTTCGTGGACTATCCTGTCACATTGTTTTATATAAAAGGATTAAATTAGTGCAAGCTGACTCTGTCAATGAGATGTTAGTCTGCAAGCCGCATCCATATGTATTACAGAGCACAGTGAGATACAGAGAGAGATTAAGGTCACATTGAATAAACAAGCATAAGCCTGGAGTCCCTAAACCTCTCTGAGTCTATGAATTTGGCTATTTACGACATTGCAAAGAGAAGCAGCTGTGTAAGAACCAGCCGACACTGGGAAAGATGGGCACAGCCCCAAATGCAGCACCAACAGCACCCACAGGCTATAGGTGATGCTTTCACCTGGCCGCCGGTGTCCCTGGCAAGTTCTGGTCGGCCCGCAGCAGGACACGGTGTGCTCGTCTCGCAGGACAGCCCCCAAACCCAGCTTTGAGCGGCGGTGCTGAAGGAGGGCTAAGCAAGGGCTGCAGCTGGCCTGGCTGACTCTCAGGTATGCAATCCAGCCAGGTCTTTGCAACCCCTTGCTTAGCATTTGACTGAAAATGGGCCTGCGACGAGAACTACTTGGTTAACACTCAACCATGGACAAGGTTTAAAAAGAAGCAAGCACCACAAGATACAGCAAAACCAGCTGCCAGCTTTTCCTCCTAGAGAGCTCACCATTCATTCACCGGGCAGCAGAGACGCGATCTGGAGCTGCTGTTACCCTCAGACAGGAGCAGGTAGGAGCCAAGCCTCTCGCGAGCGCGCTCCGAAAGGCAGCCTTCCGCCCGAGCCCAAGGCTCTGCACGCGGCAGGCTCCTAATGAAAGCCGTTTTCAGTCAGAGCCCTCCGCTCCCAGCTACAGCAGCAAATCAAACCGTAAGACGCAACTGTGAGACACCAGGGTTCATTAGTTCTGCTGCTCACAGAATGATTTACGTGCAAAAGCACTTAGTTTAGGACCAGACTTTTTACATGCATAACGTCCTCTAATACTACCCCGATAGCCTCTCCTGAAAATTACAACGTAGCACTGCATCTTCTGTACCATACAGGAAAAAATATTAACTTCCGCTGAAGCCGTTGTCTCTGGAATCTGAATTTCACGAAAGTGGCAGGGCCTCCTCGGCCGAGACGGCGCTGGGTGCGGGTTAAGCACTGCACCACAGCATGGTGTGTCAGACAAAACTGAACGAGACTCTTGCAGCTCGACTAGTTTTGTATCTTTCGCTATACCTGCAATTAAAAAATAAATGTAGTCCAGCAACACGCTACACACTAATTGGAGCCTTGCCTTTTTTATTTTAAGACAACATACTGCATTTCCTTTGTTTCTGTCAGGAAATTTCCAATCTTAAATCGTACATCTGCTGAAGTTAATAAATCTCCTTGTGTCCTCCTGCTCTGCTCCTTATTTCTCTTTCTCTCGCTGTGCTCATGCATGTTCAGCGAGCAGAGCCATTATTATTTATGACACCACTAACACTCTTGCCTGTTCAGACACTTTTATGACTTGTGGCCACATTTCAAAGCACAATGTTAAGGGACTTAATAGCTGTGGCAGAAAATTTCTTAGAAATCACATATGTGTCTGCTTAATATTTTAATCATTCTCTCTTTTGGATACAATGTTTTGCCCTCCAGGGTTTGCCAGGTTAGCGCATACTGATACATATTTCAACAACCCTTTGCCCCAGGAAGGCTTCCCCGAGATTTATGGGAGGGCAGTGCAATATCCAGAGGCCTGGGGCGCTCCGAGCGAGGGCAGGGCCGGGCAGCAATCTTGCGTTGTGATTTGCATCCTTTTCCCCTGCTTTTGGTCACCTCCTGCTGCACAGAAACAGCTAACACACCTGACTGAGCCCCTCAGATCTGAACAACTCGGCAGATCTATCATTTATCAAAACGAAGAGAGCGCAGTTGTTCGGGGTCTTGTTCCCATTCCCAGCACCCAGCTTGCAGCCGGTGTTGCTGAGGGGACAGGACCCAGGCAGTCCTAAACCAGGGGGTTAATTCCCATGGAATTAACCTTAGGAGGTGCTGGCAGCGTGGGCACGGGGGGGGGAGGTGGCAGACGGGGACATGGAAGACGACACGGGGCTGGCTGGGACTCCTGATATGCCACAGGAACCCATTTCAAGGACTTCTGATTCCGCATGCGTCTCCATTGCTTATTAAGACACTAAAATAAAAGTAGACTGGGACTAAAATGCACAGCTGAAGTGGGATGCCGTGGAACTGCAGGCAGGGCCCCGGCTTCACCCCTCTGCTGCCGTCTGGCTGCTTCCGTGCAGCGGAGCCGCAGGGTGTTTTCATAAAGTGCCCTTCAAGAGGCGACTGCAGCTGTGGAAAGCCTCGAGATCCCGACCACATACCCCAACTACTGCCCTCAAAAAAAGTGAAGGCATGGCTCAGACTATACCATGATCTGCTAGATGATGGGGGCTGCTCCTCAAAAGTAACCAGAATACCTTGCATGCGTTTTCACCCTGCCATCTGCCCAGCCTGCCACGCTAAGTAATTATGCTCTCTTCTAAAAGGTTGGCCTTGACTGTCCAGAGGTGAGGCATGAAAAGGAGGATTAAGTCCCTGACTCGAAAGCTTTGTAGGAAGGACTGATCCAAGGTCAGGCACACACATCTCCTTCCCACAATGCCCAATGGAAAAGACTGAGCTGCTGATGAAGACAAACAGCCAAAAAACTATTATTAGCTTTTTTAATCTCTTAAAAATAAAACCTGCACCAGAATTAAAATAAAATATGCAAGTAGGATAACTATGTCTCTGGAGCCTTGGGACTCACTTGAACACATGCTCCGGTATCTAAACAAAGACTAGCCTCAAGCAGGAGCCGAGCCCGAGAAACGCCCACAGGAGAGCAGACAAGCATGCGAGGGCAGGCCCCATTTGGAGAAGACTTTTCCAGAAACTAACTCCTGGGGCTGCATTTTAACCAAAACTGATGACAAAAACTTCCACTCACAAAGATATTTTCTGCCTCAGGATGCAAACACATCTGTCTGCAAGTTCCCCTGACTATCAAAGCCCAAACCTGCTGCCTCTTTCCACCGCAGGGTCCACTGCAAACTCACATTTCATAGGAGCACTTAAGAGACAACCTCCTAAGTAAGAAGCCAACATACCACTTCCTTCAAAATTAAAGTAAGACACGCTTCAGAAGAAGAATAAACAAAATTGAAAGGGCACTGTCTAAGTATTAGCGGTAAAAGAGGTCTCTGTTTTACCTACCTTGTATTTATAACATCCCTCAAGTTAAAAAAAATACTGCAAGTATATCATAATAACAACTATTGCTTCCTTGGGTCCTTGCACGCCAGCCTCCATCTGTAATTACAGATCCTACATGTAAAGGAGAAGCTGCCGCAGCAGCCAGAGCCCCTCGCCTCCCCGCGGCGTGCGCGCGGCACCTGGCACAGTCAGAGGCTGCTTCGGCAGCGGCGGCTCCCGAGCAGCACTGCCCAGGGGCTGAAGCACGTGCCAGAGCACCGCAACACGCGTAAGCACGCGCCTCGCTGTCTTCCTCACTCAGAACCACTCGTGCTATAAGAATGAATACAGCAAAAATAATGCAATCGGTTCTCTGTATTTGTGACATTGGGAACGTACAATTAACGCTGCAGACTGAATGATTATTCCTCAAAGGTGAGGATGAGCTGGGGGCACAGACTAGCAAAGGCTCTGAAAGAAGGAATGAAGCCCCAAACCAGCGCCCTTTTTGGGTCTAGCATGGAGGTGGCATTTAGCATACGTGCGATGCAAATACCACTCTGATGTTTAACACGACAGAGAAGGGCCTTCCGGTCTCCCCAGGCAAAACAGAGAAGCACCTCCAGCCCCGAAGGGACGGGGAAAGGAGGATTGCGCCAGCCCTCAAAAAACCATCAGAGGGGGGCCCTCCGTCAGGGCTGCTCTCCACGCTGCCTGCAGCCCTTACAGAGAACGCTGCGGGGGGAAAAAAGGAAAAGCTCTTCGAGCAGAAGGAATCACAGCCACGGGGCACTGCACGACAGGCTCCCTGGCGCCGGAGGGAAGCCTGCCACTCCCGCTCGCATCGCAGCTCTGCCCTTCCCCTGCGCCGCCTCCGAGACCAGACACCTCTGCCACCTCCATCTCGACGCGCAGGAACCATCTCTGCCAACAAACTGACAGCGAATTTCAGTCTTAATAATCATCCCGCCCTGCACTTCAGCCTGATCCGCATCCCAGAGGGAAGATTAATCCGCTAAGCCTCTCAGCTCCCAGAAACGATACTTAGAGGCAAACAACTATCCCCAGTCATTCCCCTCCTCAGATGATAATCAGAAAAATGTCCGTATTTGGCTCGCTACGACGAGCCGATTTCGAACCTCCCAAGGAGCACGAGCTTGTCGGCTGGAGGGCTGACGCTGCGGGCCCCCGCGCGCCCGAGAGGGGCGGCAGCGGGGCGACGGCGGGCCGGCGAGCTCCGCGGGCGGCGCCAGGCCTCGGGCGGCTCCGGCGCGGTGCGAGGAGGTGCCAGGCGCCGCAGCCCTCTGGCTCCTTTCTTCTGCCAGGCAGTACGATTACCGGCGCTGCTCCGCTCGGCCTCCGCGCGCCCCTCGCTGTCGATGCCCTCTTCCGATTCGCAAAGCGACAAGCGGACACGCAGGCGTCACGGACGTCTTGGCACCTCCGCGAAGCACAGGCCAGTGCCGATTAATGCTGAAGCCAGATTACTTGTTAAGAAGCCAGCTAAAGCTTTTCCGATAAAGAAATCAAGTCCTTTGAAGCTCCACCTTGCCACTCTTGTTTAAAATAAGTATTTTGTAGAAGGATGAGAAAAGCAGTGAATAAAGACATGAAACATTATGGTCACAGCATTTAAGTAAGAATTGAGTATCATTTTTTCTTTGTTTTTTAAGTAAGTTCTCCACTTTGAAGGCATTTCTCTATAAACTGTACTTAATCCTACAAACTTTACATTTGTTTTTATTTAGACTGTAAACCATTTGAATGGTGGACCATAATTTTTTATGTATTTATACTTCATACTACAAAGGTACCCCAGCACTGGAACAGTAAATTATACATTTTTATATGCATATTAATATAAATGATTTCTGGCTGAGGAAAATTGTTCTTTAGTATTTTATTCTCTCCTGGAATCAAAGGAGGCTGGAGGAAAAAAGGATAGGTAATAAAATATATGCCACACAAACAGCCTGTGATGGACTGTGGGCACTTCGCATTAAGCAAGAGGCTACTCAGAGCCGCGATACAAAGGAGGCAGCAGTGGAAACCAGAAGTAGCCCTGCAGGGAGAAGAAATAACTTGTCTGGCCCAGCAAGCCATTCGCCAGGTCGGGAGCCAAGGCGGACAGAAAGCTGTCCAGCTTCGAGCAGACTGCCCGGGAGCGGTGTCCTCTTCAGCCTCGGCAGGGCTCCCTCCGGAGGCGGCCTCAGACGCACGGTGTGCCGGGCCAAAGCGAGCGCGCGTTTCTGGGAGCGAAGGTGGAACAGAAGTGCAAAGCTAGCTCAGGACTTCAGGTAAAGGTAATTTGGTTGTTCAGCCTACCGTAAATACTGTACATTTAGAGTAATAATACTGTAGATTTAGAGTATATGTGCTGTTTTATTCCAGATTCAGGTATTTGTCCAGATCTTCCCCCACAGCTGAAGGTGATCACTATACTGGCTACTGTTTCTAGGAGATTCAGCAAACACAACATCTACACATGACCAAAAATTTGGAGAAAGCCATGTGCTCCATCTGACATGCAGGAAGCCCTAGGAAGAAGCTGTACGCCCATCATTGCAGCAAAACAACAACAACAAAATGGTGGACGTACATGAGAAAGATAAGAACAGAAAGAGAATTTATTGCTGACGTTTAATTATTTGACAGCTAAGTGAGCTGGCATGCTGCACAGACATAACAAGTCTTCCCCAAAATGTCTGTGAAAAGAAACACTTTTCTTACGGCAGTTCTACATTTTGTTCTCACTCTTCTGGCAAAGTGCTTAAAAAGTTTGGGGATCATATATTGCCTGCAGGGCTCAGAGCACACAAGTCGGGCAGGTCATTCAAGAAAACTGTGAACTCACAATTTGCTCTAATTAATTCATTTCTTTGTAAACCACTCTGAGGAGCCTTGATTACTTCAACACCTTCCTAATCCTGCTCTCAGGCAGCTTTCACAAACTCACACCTACATTTTGTAGTCTTAACAGTGATCCATTTTACAGAGACCTGGTTAATTTCTAACACATTCTCCCACTCAAATTTGCCTCTTTCAAGGATAAGAAATAAAATAAAAGGGCTGTGCTGTAACTAATCCTTCTACCCTTCAAAAAATAAAACTCAACTCAGCAAGCTCCATATAACTAATGGTAAAAAACCATAAGCCTGGAACAACTGAGTTAAACAGAAGATTTTATAACAAGCCCCCAGTGTTGAAATTCAGCTACACAGGAGGGCTCCTTTCTTCTCCTGGCTCTGCTGACAGCTTTCTTGATAAAGTTTGGTGACAGGACTAATTCTGTGTAACCAAAGTGTGCTAATTGAAATGCAACCCATCATTTTCTTCTAAGTGATTCGTTCTTAATATCTCTTCTGCACCAGGGTTTTGATACTTAGATGCACCCACTGTGCCACTGGGAGGAAGGAAAAAACCTGTTAGCTATAGCAGAGATGATGAAAAGCAGAGAAATCAAAGGGGAAAGGAGACAGAAGGGCTCCTCTCTTTAGTCAAGGCCCTCTATACTCCCCGGGACTCTCCAAAGCTGGGCCGGCACAGACAAGTTGGCACTCGGGGCCCTGAAGGAACAGCCTGGCGTTTTGGCATGAGGCTTGGAAAGGAGCCTGAGTTTGGATCCCATGCCTGCTCTCCAGCTGACACCTGACTTTGGACGGAGCTCAGCAGGAAGCAAGGCATCTGGAAAGAAGCCTGCGATTCCTTATCTAGGGAACAATGAGAAGCTAATACAGCAGCCTAAATGAGACATGACTCAATTAATGAGAGCTGATGGGGCTAATGGCTAAACAGATGGTATTCCTAAAAAAGACGAGGGAGGGGGAATAGAGCTGTGGCAATCAACCTGCTGCAGCTTACAGGGCAACTCTCTACGCTGTCTCTTGCAGAGCATCAAAACCAGAGAAAAAAAGAACGCTGTCTGCCTCAGATGCAATATGGGGAAATTAAAAAAAAAATGTTAGCCTGCATACTTCGACCAAGATATCATACCCCTTGGTCCTGCAAGTAGAAAATTATTCTGTTAAAAAAGGCTCCTACTACACTCACCAATAGGCTGGTAGGAATTTTTCTAGAAACATGATTTCTATCTCTAGCTCCACTCATTCTTCTTTTTTTTGATACATCACAGCAAAGACATCTTGCCAAAGTCTCTGCAAGATCCAAGTGCTTAGAACTGGGACACTGCTTGAACTGAAGGAGCTTCTAACTGCAGAGCACCGTATCGTGTTGTTTTGAGCATATTTGTGTAATGAAAACTCAGGGACAGGAGGACTGTGCTCACTGAAGACACTGTGGCACATTCCTGGGGCAGCCTTGTGAAGGTTTGACTGGGTTTGATCCCACTTACTGTTGTAGCTCTGCTGAGATTACAGGTCAGACGTTCTGGGCCATTGGATTGTCAAGGCGAGTCAACATTAGGCGCAAGGAGAGGCCTCGCTCCTTCTGATGATACGTCAACTCCAATTACATTTGTGACATTTTATCACAGGCCCGAGAAAACGTAATGAGCACAAGTCTGCAAACCTGAACAAAATGCAGCGCTTCTAGCTCTAGCTAGCAGCCTCCTTCTCAGCATTACCAGCTATTCTTCGATTAAGCTGGTGTGAGCAATACACACGGCGCTGCTAAAGCTTCCTGCGGATTAAATACGCCCCTGCAGCCGGTCTGTCCTGAGGACAGGTTCTGCTACACCGGACCCCTCTGGGGGCGCTGCTGGCAGGAGGGCTGCCTCGTCCCGCGCAGCGGGGCCTGCGACTCGCAGCGGAGTCTGCTCCGCCACGGGCTCGGGATTTCCTCCCGTATTCCCTGAGCTAGCACACAGCCGTCTCCCCCACTGCCGACAGCCGCAGGCAGCAAGCATTAGAGGCACAGTCACACCTTCTCAGGTTGTCATTTACAAAAAGGCCCAAGGAAAACAAAAAGGGAAATAAATTAATAAAATGAAAATTTATATTCCTGAACCTGTACAAATGTCTTTCCCGAAATGGTAGTGCCCCTCTTCCTACTTACTGGCATCTCTTGATTTGGCATCTGAAGGTGTTACTTTTCACGCAGGTCTCAGCCCTGCCATCAGAGGGCACCTTTCCGCGACAAACCGCAGCCTAGAGGAGTCCGTTCCCAGAAAACTCTCAACCACCAATAAACCTTTTCCACTACACTGAAGTATTTTTTCCGAAGATGAATGTTAGCATTAGTTAACTGTTAAGTTCCGGCCAAAAAGCACAAGGTGTTTTTCTCCCTCTAACTGGACGCTTTTGGGCATAGTACTTTCGTGAGACTTACAGCTGGGCCACATAATAACATTTTCTCAAGGAGGATTTGAACAGCTGCCATCCATCCTAATTTCCACATGCAATCATTTTGATATTGTTCATGCTAAAGGCAGCCTCTGACATGAAGCTGTTTTGAAGGCAACTGGCCCCAGAGATTGCCACTAACGTATCTGACATGGTCATGAATAATTTTAGGGTTAAAAGGTGGGAGAGGGCTGCTCCTCACCGTCCGTATAATCTGCTGGGAGCATGAGCTGCTTCGGAGAGAGAGGTAAGATTGTGCCCTCTCAGCTCTGACCTGTGGGGCGAGATTACTGGGGAATTTAGAGCAGGAATTCAGCCCAGGTTAGTAATCTCTAGTGCTGAATCTGAGGCTCCTCTTTCAACTGGAGAAAAGAAAGAAACAGCAGTGTTTATGCATCTTGGCTTCTTTCTGACAAAATGAATATTACAATATACTTAATAAACTCAGAGAGAGTCAGGTGCTGATGTAGATCTGTTTGGAAAGAACAAAAATGAATAAAACCAAAATCTGCTCTTATGTTTGATACTTGCTTTTTAACAAGTGCTACTTGGTCCTCCATGGTGTGAGCTCAAAGCCAACCAAGGCTGAATTAGCTGGATGAACTTTCTGCTGCTGGCCAGCCGCAAGGAAGGAGCAGGGCCGACCTGGCTCTCTTGGTGAAAACATGTCCAGAGAAATTAAAAATGATTTTTTTTGGGGGGGGAGAGGGGGATGGAGGAGGAAAAGAAAGCTCTAGTGTGCCAGTCTGAAATTACAGACTCTAATGCACAATTTGTTATTGTTTCAGACTTAGCTACAGCAATTAGACCAACACTTTTGTTTCTTTTTTTTTTTAATACGGAAAATGAATGTTTCTCTGCTTCTTTATCCCCATTCAGACCGTGCCAGGGAGAAAAAGTTGCTTCCATCTCCACTTCCACACAGCCCGTGTTGGAATGAGTATGGCAAGCCTGTTTCAGAGCTTTAACAACTCAAAGAGAGAAAGCATCACCATAAGGTAGATGAACCCTCCTAAATTACACTGCAGAATGCCCCTTGAATAAATAGTGCAATTTTCTCGTAGTGCAATGGAAGAATGATTTACAAATACAGAAAATCTTAGGCAAAAAGCACAGAGAGAAGGCTTCTTAGGCAGAAGCACAGGAAAATTAAACTGCACACACTGGCACAGTATCAACAAATCTCTCAGAGAAAGGCTGACAGTCCTGCACAGTAAATCTGCTCCCTCTTCGTTACCAGCCTGTCTGCTAGAACAGCCGCTACTAAAAGCATTGCTGGAGTAAAGCTCTATTTATAGCCGTCCTCATGGCCATTCCCGATTCCCGCCCTCTCCCCCTTCCCAGCCCCTTTCAGCAGCCACAATGACGTATTAAACAAGGGTGAAGCTTATGTCTGTTAGTTAAAAGAAATGATAGGTACTACACAGAAGGACTACCGAAAAAGTACCTCAATAGTGACGTTCAGGTTTTAGTAGTGTGAAGCAAGTTTATATGCACATGATTTTTTCCCAGTCCATTTTTTGTTATATCCTTCCTGGAGAAGATCCAGCCACAAGGCTGCTTATCTGGGGAGAGTACATGCAAGTATGCATCTTCTTGTTCGTGTATTTTAAAGTGAGTTTTAAGGGAGAGATTTTTGAGGGACTTGTAAAAAGTCGCTGATAGATGGATTTTAATCAGTGCTCCTCCCTTCATCCAGGAATGGGCACAGCAAGGAGAAGAGCAGCACACTACCATCTCCTGAACTGTACTTGGGCTGATAAAAGGATGGCATATCCAAAAGCCTAGCCATTTTTTTGGGTTATATTAGTTAGTCCAGTCCAGTACTGTCTTCTGCTATGACACTTTTTTCTCTTAAGCCTGTCGATCATTTTGGTGGCAACATCACCACGGTTGCATGGAGCTGCAGCAGCAGAGATGCTGCCTGGTGATGGACAGGAGCTTGCGTGCGGCATTTGTTCAGTGTCGGGGCCGGGAGGAGGCGGGTGGGCGAGCAGCGGCTGTGCCGATGCTGGTGGCGGGTGGCAAGGCAGCCATGGGCAATTCCCACGTTCCTTACAAAAGCAGCGCTTCTTGGTCGCTGTCTTTTTAACGAGCAGCGACTCATCCAGGAGCGTGGATGTCCGTGTGCGGCAGGACTCTGCGCTTCCTCCCTTCAGTATCCCATTTTCGAAAACCAGAAACCCCTTCTTACACTCATAGTCCCTGTATGTGGGTTGCTTTTCTGGGCCAGGGCTGCCTGCCTTTGAGGACTGTAAGGAGAAAAGCAGAGCAGAGACCCCACTCCTGTGGTTCTGACCTTCAGGCACGGGTTATTCAGTAGCTGAGACAGAAACTAGGGGAAACACAATGCTCATTATTTTTGTTCCCAGGAATTTACACTTCTGAACAGGGATTCTGCGGACACGCGCAGTTGCTAAGCTTCCCGTTTGCTGGGGCAGCTCCATTTTTAGTGCTCCAACAAAACATCTGCATCTGAACACCTTCTTTCAGACATTAGTGGCTTCTCCCTAACCGCTTCACTGGAGGCTGGTGCTCACCACTCACTGCTGCTTCCAAACACGCTCAGGGACCTCAAAAGCCGTCACAAACGGCATCGCAAGCGCGCGGCGGCACGAAGTGCACCCGTGCAGGCTAGGGACAAGGCTGGGATTAGACAGAGGGCACCCCAGAGCCCACAAGCCACCTCGATACTTTGAGACAAGCAGGGGAGTAGCTGCACTCTCTATTTCTCTCCCCTGAATCATTTTTCACTTTATTATTGTAATTCAATTAAAATTTTTACTTTTTCCCATTAAGATGTCATCAATACCCTTAAAAAAAACAGTATTTAAAATAAGAGAAGTTTCAACCCCACAGTCTGATGCAGGCACATGACTGCTTTCATCTAAAAACTAAACTTCTAGGCCAAAACTTCTAAGGCTTTCATTAAACAATTTGAAACTGTGAATTACTTAAGTTTCACTTTAAACAGCTGAATTAACCTGGTTACACTTCCCTCACTGACAGCAGCTACAGCATCAGTTTATGCTTAGATGTGGCTTGCAAAGACCTAAACAGGTGAATATAATACGTGTTATTAAAAGAAAACTGGGTACATGCCAGGTAGACCAGTTTTCAATGACTTTTCCATCAATCCGTAAAGTTTCTTAATTTCAGATTTGTAAATTTTCCAAAAAGTTACATGGTCTTATGACTTTTCAATCATTAAGCTGTAACTGAAGCCTAGAGAAACAGGCACAGGATTTTCAAGACAAACCCCCAGCACCTCCTGGAGTGTTGACAGTTTGCCTCGGGGAACACTGCTGTTACGATCACGGGGGTTAACTCTCTATTTCTAAGTAAGAGGTAGCAAATGCTAGTGCAAAGTTTCTTCTCATCATCGCAGTTATTGGAAAACAAACTTTCTTAAAGGAACAAGATGTCTCTGGACACCGACTAGGTACCAAGAGACATCTGTTTGAGCTTAGGATGAGTTCTGGAGCTTGAAAGAGAAATTATTTAAGAACACTGACGTTTTCCAGTAAGTCCCTGACAAGCACTTTAGAGTTTCTTATCTTTCTTTCTTTCTTATAATAAATGAGATTGCTTAAAATTACCTGATTGGTTTGTAACCAAATGGCAATAATTGGCACTAATGGCTGCAGATGATAGAACCTGAAAAATCACTTCTTCCCTTCTCCCGGCCCTGGGGGAAAAGCCACCTTTTGTGCCTGAGTACACAAAAGCACATGTCTCGCATACAGCTCCAACTGTAACGGACACACGAGCCGCTAGCTGTGAATTACTACATTATATATTTTCACTCACAGCTTCAAATGCTCAGTTTAACGATCACAGCTTTAAAACAGGATCTGAAAAAATGAAGGAACTCATCCAGAGCAATGACAAAGAGGATTAATGAATATGGGAAGTGCTCTTCAGCTTAATTTCTATTGACTCACAGCAACTGCATATTTGCAATCAGGAAGAAAAGTGCTATATGCAGTGTGGCACCTTTCTTTGCATTTTCTGTATACATATATATCTCTTACATAGATAAGAAAGTGCTATATTCATTGTTATTCTTTTATTCCAAATACTATTCCTTTCATTTAGAATCTTAATTCCCAGAGGATTTGCTTTTTTCACTGCAAATAATGTATGCTGTAAATGTAGCATTTCTACCACAAGCAGTCTCGGTCCTTCGTTCCGCAGGCCGCGCTGGCCGCGTGCAAGCGTCGGAAGAGGCGCCGAGGCGGGTGAGCGGGAGCGTGCGCCCGGCCGCTTCCAGGGCCCCCCAGCAGGTACAGCTCCTCCGGCAGAGCTCTGCGGCTGCTTTCGCAGCAGGGGAAATAAACACAGCTTGGGCAGGTGAGAATGAAACCTCCCGAAATCTTCGTAAAGAACCAGCGCTGTACTTTAGTCTCTACAGTACTTCAAAGCCCGAAAAAAGAAAGACCAGACTCCTAGACAGTAAAACCTGTTAAAATAATGAAGGACTGAGATCAGTAATATGCTGAGGCTGCCCTCAGCTCCTTGGCACAGAACTGGATCTGCTGTGTTAAACGCCCTGTCGCAATGGGGCAGATGTGAAATGAGCAGTGCTAAGGACAAAGCCAGCTAATGTTGCCTCCCTCACAAAAAATGTAGTGAGGGAGGCTGACTTTTTGTATTTATTCTCAAACCAATTTTATTTCCTGAAGAGTTCCTCTGAGAGAGGTGGTTAATAAGAAAGGCTCTATAGAAATAAAGAATACAGTTGATTGCATATGCAAATCCGTGTGAGTTTTCTTTGGGGAGGGGTATTTGCAGCTGAATGGGTTAATGATAAAAGTGATTGCTTGTTTTTTCCTTTTTCTTTTTTTCTTTTTCCTTTTTCTTCCAGTTTGAACATGATGAGATCTGCGAAGGAGAAGGATGGTTGGGGCAGAGAGATTAAAAAGTACAAAGCCATTCTGACTGCTTAAAATATTTCTGGCAGGCCCGATAGCGGTGGTGGCAGAAGAACTGAGCATTGCCCTGAGGGAGGACTTGCCTTCAGAGGTGACTCTGGGAGAACCTTTTCCTCAACGCCTCCACTTCCAGGGATTTGGAAATCAGACAAAGAGCAGGAGAGGAGCAAGCTACCAAAGGGAGCAAAGAGGTTATTCTCCTCCGAGGCGCTGGGGCTTGAGCGGAGAAGGTTGCTGATGCTGTGAAAGGCTGGGAAAGAATAAAGGCTCTATATGCAAGCAGAAAAAGGCAGAAACCTGAGCTCTCCAGAAGCAGTAAACCTTCCTTTCTTTTCTTTTCTATGATAGCTTTGGAAGCTGCTGCTAAGGTACACTGAAAAGGGTTTTTGTCAGAAGCCCTCTCTGCAGACGTCTTCTGATCCCCTCTGGAGGCATCGCAGCCCCTAACACAGCTGTCACTCTTTCCTTACTACTCTAACAAAAAAAAAAAAACCAAAAAAAAAACAAAAAAAAAGAAGAGGGGAAAATATAATACTAATAAATTTCTGCCTAAGCGACTGAACTGCCACTGACAGCCACCCACTGGGGACTCTGGCCTGCCCGGGACACCCTGCCGCCTGAGAGAGAGGCCCAGGGCTTTAAACTGCTTTCACGCCGCATTAGCACCCTGCCTGGCAGAAGCAGGGCGGAAGAATCCAGGCCTGTCTGATCCCCTGAGCTCCGGAGGCTGCCCGCTCTCTCCCACCGTCAGTGCCTCCCGCCCGCCTCGCTGCAAGCGAAGGGAACAATACTTCTCTCGTGATGCAAATGCAGGGCAGAGGGAGGCGAAGCAGCACCTTGACTTCTCCCCCTTCTCTCCCTCGCCTCCCTTTGTGATTTCAAGCAGATAATAGCGAAAGCCAAGGCCCATCTGTGGCTTCTGAGCAGACTTTGTCCCAGTTACTTCGGCTCATCGCTAAGCCTACTTTAGGCTCCCTGCAGTTTAATGCGTCTTTCAGAATTGTCCTTCCATCACTTGCTCCCCTCTCCCACCCCTCCGGGCTCTTTCCACTTTTCAGTCCTGCCTGCTCCGAAATCCCTCTCCCCCAATTAAAAATTCCGCACATTTGAATGAGCCTATTTTCACAATCACTTCGCTTTGAAATGGGCCCTTCCCCCTCTCCTTTGCATCCCTCCTTCTGCTGAATAAAAATTGGCCTAGAGAAGCTCTTTTCACATATCCTGTATTTTAAAACTCTGCCTTGCTCTTCTGAGCAAGCTGTCAGTGTCCTGCTGCCTTGGGACAGGGTGGCTTGATGCCTACCAAACCATCATGTTAAAATTTTCAATGCACTTGATCAGCTTCACAGTTCAGTTCTTTTGCCTTTATTCCCTCGCTTCCTGCTGTACAGAAGGATGAGGGTCAGGTAACAAAGATGAAAAAGATGCATATTCTTGAGGATTATTCACTTATTTTACTTTAGTTCTAGTGCTAGCTGGAGAACATTGAAGGCCTGATAATTTTTAAAAGCATTGAGCATCCAAAATTACTGTGAGCTGCTGGTTTATGCTCAGCACCTTGTAAAGTCGGATATAAGTTCAGCATGAAAAAAACCCTGAATTTCCTTCATCTGCATCTATTTATTTGTAGTAGGATAGCACCAAGAAAGACACAAACCCTGCCTCACATAGGACGCCTAATACACATTGCGCAGGCCCCTGATGGGACAGTCTTCTCCTCAGGTGAGACCAGGCTTTTTTCTTGCTTTTGCCCTTCTCTGAAGCACGGGGTATGGTCCCCTTTTAGAATGACTTAAGAGTTTTACTGGACAGATCTCTGCTCGATCATGGACCTGAAGCACTGGTGATGTACTTGGTCTCACCCCTCTTCCTGCTGCTGTACCTCCCAGCTTGGGGCTCTGATCCAACGCACCCGGGCACTGGCAGCCTCTACGTACGAGGATGCCTGAAGCAGGCGTTCTGTGGACTTCCCTGCGCTAAATATTCAGCGTGCGACTGCCCACATCTGCATGGGACCAGACCCCCCTGCCAGAGAGATCGTTCTTATACAGACAGAGTAGGAAGAGGCTGGGACAGTGAGGTGAAGCGACTAGCTGGAAGGCACGTCAGAGCAGGGAACGAAAGGTTTTGGCCTGTTTTTGAAGGTTTCCTCTCCATTCAGGATAGCTTCGGTTTCAGTGGGGTGAGACTGGGAGGGCTCAAGCACAAAGGCATCTGATCCTTTAAGGGTAACAGCTCAGCTATAGGCAAAAGTGCCTTATTTCTGGAAGCAGTAGAAAGCTGTGAAGGGAAAGGCCATTCTCTGAAGACTGAAAGTCCTTTTACCTTTTATACCTATGGCAGATCTACTTGATTTTGAAAGCTGGAGAACCAACTTCAGCCAATGTCTGACCACTGCTTCTGACCTTCCCTCCTTGCATGGAGTCAGACCTCTGCTTTCAGGCTCGGGTGAGAGTGGCCTCGGGCTGAAACTGCCGTGGAACTAAAGACGGTAAAAGCTTTCCTGACTACACCACAGGCCGCTGCAGAGCCCATTCCAAAGCTGGGGAGCACAGGGGAGCGGAAAAGGCAGTCAAAAATGAAGCTTTGGATTTACTTTAGCTAACAAATCAAGTGAGACGACAACCCAAACCAACTGTCGTCCTCCCTCCCACTGCCCCTTTGCCCGGCTGACATTTATGTAAAGCAGCATTGACTCTGACAAGTCACAGGTAAATCCCAGATCGGATTTCTCTTCTTCCCCAGCACTATGGATTTGACAAACTTGCGTGACATTGGAAAGACATGACATTTGCAGAAACCCCAGCACAGCATATTTCTCTGCACAAACTAAAAATGGATACACAGATCAGAGAGAACAACCGCGTATTGGCACAGAAGAGTACAACTGCCTCCAGATGGACCAGCAATACTGTTCGAGGCACAGAAGAAATCCTGCTGGAAATGCACTGGCTTTGCTCATAGACCTGGTGTTTAGTCTTAGACCACTTTGTATTCAGAATAGATAGGAGCAAAAGGACATTCTTCTGAAAATAAAGCCATTTATAACTTTTCTTGCACAGAGAACAAGACTGACAAAAAGTGGAAAGATTCATAACTGGTTTGAATGAACTGGGAAAATTTATTTTGTGGTGCTTTTGAGACAGAAGGAGGAATCTGTAGGAAAATCTATACACTCATTGTCAAAACATACAGTAACAGCGATCTGTTTTCTGTCTCCAATTTCCGGGCTGGTTGAAAAGCAGGTAATTCTGAACACCAAATTACAAGCAGTGTTATGGTTGCTTCAAATATCTCTGTAATCAGGCTGCAGTTTGCATTTCTATATTGTACATATTACATGATATATGCAAATTATGAAAGAGGAAGCCTTCTGAAGCTGCAGTTTCCAAAATGCCTTCAAGGGGCAGTGTGACAGACTATCTGAGCTTAGAGGCACCAATGCTCCCTGAGTCCAGTCCTAAAGCACCAAATCCTCACTTTGGCGTAAACGAGCTTGTTTCACTGAAACACAGGTGACATCATTGGATGATGCTGATTTATGACAGTGGAGTATTTGGCTCACTATGTCTGCAAACAATGTAACGAGAATTACCTACCTATATAAATGAGCAGCCAATATAAACACGAGACTGAAGAACTTCTCGAATGAGGCTGGGAGTCACGTGGGGTAAGACTCTCAAGGGTCTAAGACACTCGGGCACTTCTGAAAATCTCACCTACTGAGCTATACTCTTGCATTGTTCCTAACAACATATAAAGCAGAATGAAGCAGGTGGGAAGTATATTAAGAGGCAGGATTTAATAGGTTTAGAAAGGATTAACAGACAGGCTGACATGGAGAGGCTGGGGTTCATGAACAGCACTGTGCCACACTGCAGTCACCATCACAAGGACTTTTACAAAAGCAGATGGATAAATAAGCTAGGATAAAATAAGGCCATATATATACCATAGACTTCTGCTGGCACAGCCCTCTCTGTGAAGGATGAGAAGAGGTGGGTCTTTGAGGGACATTACTGTGCCAGCAGAAGCCCCTCTGTGTAGAAAGGTTTATATTGGCACAACTTGCTTTTGGTTGGAAAGCTTATTTCATGTGTGTGCACTCCAGGGAGAAGTGTTACTAAAACAGTACAAAGAACAGCTTTGCCTGTAAAGCTGATTCCATACCAAGAGCACTTTGTCAGTATGGTGTTTTTATCCTGGAAAAGCACTTCTAGTATAGCTTTCTTAGCAATTCTTAGGTCAACCTAAGAATTGACTCCAGTTTTCAACCAGGGCTCAGACAGAACTTGAATTTGGAAAGTCAGAAAAACTCCTTTAAAATAAACCAGCACAAGCAATTTTGCTTTCAGTCTGCATCTTTGATGTGCTATATTGCTAAATAATCTTCAGCAGCTGTGTGATGTAATTAGTACCAACATCCTACTAAATGTTTAGGCACACAGAGTGACAAACTAAACCCACAAAAATACCAGTATCTTTGAGCATCCAACAGATGTGCAAGTATCAAACTACACGGATAGGCAAATAATGAAGCATGGGCCTCAGTTATGGAAAGGAAGGACAGCTGTCAAGACTTCAAGCCTACTTTCCACAAAAGAGATGTCTGGTAAGCACTGAATTAGACTGGTGTTTTCCCTTGTCCAATGCTAATTATAATCATATTTCCAGTTCCTCACATTGGCAGCAAGCATTTCTTTTGTTTTCTTAGGCCAGAGAATGGATTACAGTTGACATTGAAATGTAATATTTTGCTGTTTGAATCCCCAACATCCTTGTAAATAAATTTTCAGGAACTCCAAATAATGTATTTCAGATGCTAAGTCTCCGCAATGGGAAGCGCTCTTCAGTCTGATCTCATGACAGAGAAATAAGGAACAGCCTCTACAGAGAGCTTGCATATGCAATACTCAAAAGCCTGTCCTGGCCTCATTACCTCTCCCATTCCGAGGTGGGAAATGCAACTGTCCATCAGTCAGCAAGTTCCCACTGAACAGGCAGAAACTCAGAGTCAGTGTTAGCTCATCAAACGCGTGAACATTTGTAAAGGTTCAAATGGGCTTTTCAGGCTTCAGCCCAGCAAGAAATTGTTTATTAGCGTATCTGTCAATTAAAGAGCTCAAATGCTTTATGGCAGTTTAAGTGAGGAATTTGCAGTTCTTCACAATCCAATAAAATGAGGTAAAATTAAGATAAACTGAAATGTTTTACACAGCATCTCAAATAAATGGCACTTGGAAAAACATGTTTATTAAAAATGCCCACTATTAGAGTCATCTTCTCTTTGCACAGGCCCATTTTAAAGCTATAACCACCAAGAAAGTGTCTTATGAGATGGCATGAAACATTTAAAAGTGGCAATACATCAAGCAAGACTATATAAACTGCTGGTAGCTCCTGAATTCTGTTCTAACAGCCACAGAGATTCATTCAAGAGTTCCAGTTAGAGCCAAATCAGTTAAATCCCAATCCATATGCACCTCTTCCCTCTATTTTTCTTCTCCTTTTAGGGAATCTAAGTAACAATAGGCATTTATTCAGAACTAGTTAGCACAGATCCACAAGAACCATGCAGTAACTGTCACACATCACCATCCTTTCATTCAGTCATCATTTCCCCTAATTGGCTTCAGTTAAGGATTCAGCCTCAGGCCAGGAGTTTGTCCTGCAGAACAGGATAAAGTAGACTACCATACTGATTTAGAAATACGTATCTTTGTAACACGAAGAAAAAATGTAATTATTCTGCCAGGGGTCTCCTGGCAGAATGTGTAGTTTTCCTAGGTACATCAAGGACGCCAGCTTCTGCACAAGAAAGTTTAGCTGTGCATAATTATCATCCGTTCCACCACTAAGCTTAGAGTGACTGACAGCCGCGTGCAAGCAGGCCGGGAGAGCGGGAAGGGGAGGCTGCCTTGTTGCCTCCCCCCAACCGAGATCACCAGCATGGGAAGAGGAAGGTATTCTCTGCTTTCCAGACTATCTTCATGGTGAATTTACTACCTGACAATCAAAAAGGAAAGGGCTAAACAATGAGTGAACCGTAGTAAAGACATGGGGTAGAAGAGAGAGGAGGTGGAATGTGCTTCCACTAGTTAAAAAAATTAGTGGTGTTAGATGTTAGACATTTAACTGTCCTTAAGTAGGTCCAAAGAAGAGCTCAGCAGCAACTTTTGGGATGCAGAAACACAGGGAAAACCAAAAGGGCTGCAGCAGCACTAGGTGGTAACTTAAAAAAACTCGGAAAAGAAAAAGTTTAGATGATTTAGCTAGGAAAGATATAAGAAACTTTTTGGGAAAACTAGACTAGTTTCTATCTCTGGATCAGATACTCTCTGAATATGAACTGAAGTCTGAAACTGGACAGCAAGGTTGCCAGAAACTCAGCAGCACCCCTGATCTTGCAGCATATTTCATATTTCACACAATTTGTAATTTGGAGAGAGAAAAGCTGTCCCAGAAACCATCTGCAAAGGTGTCACTGGCCAAACAGAACCCGAGCCTATGCTGCCCTTCTGTCTGAGCAGATGTGGGTACAGATTTAGTGGATGTGGGTAAAAATTCAGCAGTCTTGTCCTGCACTTTTCTAGCTAGAGGAAAGACCAGAGGACATGCCTGTCTCCACCATTTTGCTTAGCCAAGTTTCACAAAGACTGGGAAGTGTTCCCTTTTGGACTAAGTAGAGGATGCCACACAAACAGCAACACAGAGAGCTGTGTTGGCAGAGGGGACAAGCACTGTTCCAGATTCTCAGAGTTTTACCTGGTGTTGTCACCCCCAGGCAGATGCCTCCGGATCACACGAACAGGTCTCTGCTTGCCAGTTTTCATGTATTCCTGTTCTCCAGGACCAAGGCATGCCTGTCACCTTAAGCAAACATTTGTGGATTCTAGCAATCTCTTTGCTTTGAATGCTGTACGAATGCCAGGTATCTGCCTGCTGAACTTGAAATGAAGATGCATGACTGAAGTCCTAACAGATAGTCAGGAGCTGCAACAGCAGTCTCTAATGGCTTATTACCTCTCTGGAAGCAGGAATCAGAAGACCTGATATTCCCAAATCCTTTGCTCACCTGCTAGGTGAGAGCTCACAAGTTACTCTGACTCTCCAGCTCTATTTCTCCTCCTGCCTCTGTTCTATTTTTTTGCTGGTTTACCCTGGAGGTTGGTTGTGAAGTGACTCTGCTCTGCTACAGTCATGCAGGCGATGGTTAGGACCTCTGCTTGTCTGGACTGTGGTTGTTACTGTAACTGTTACCATTACTGTAATGCTAGGAATAGCATGCAGAAAGTTTAAGATTATTGAATATGGATTTCTGAAACAAATTCAATTATCCTTGCTAGAGAGTAATGCAAGGACCAGCGGACAAATGGGAAGTTATTTAAATAAATCTTGAAGCAACAGGAGAAAGAGCTTTGAGGTATCTTCTTTCCCACTGCTTACAACTCAGCAGCAGTGATGGGGGTGAATTAATTCTTCCAAAGTATTTGCTTTCTGTTGTTTAGCATGCAACAGCTCTTCAGTCTTGACTCCTTGCCTTTTGCCTTCAGCATTTGAGACTGCCAAGCAATCTCTCTTCTCTGCACCAGACAAGCTCAGGACAGTTTAGTTTCTAAGATCAGTCAGCTACAGGGCACTGACACCACTACAGCCAGAACATTTAGGGGTCATGCCGCCCCAAACACCTAAAAGCTATATTTCTATAGTGGGATCCTTCACACACTGTATTTTCCTGCTTTCCAGACAACAGCTACTACATACTTTTGCTAATATTATTAGCATCAGAACTTCAGTCTGTTATGTAATTTAGAAGCAGATCAAGACAGTTTTCCCTCCCTCAAGACTACCACGTGTTTATCCGCTTCCTCTAATGCACTGTTTGGCTTTAGTTACATGCCACAGAGACAGGGAATTTACTTGATGAAGATCATGTGTTAATTGTACCATACCTTCAATACTCACAAAAGTGAAGAGAAACAGTTAACTCCTAATTATATTTTCCATTTTCCTCTCATAAGCAATGCTACCTACTCACAAGCTTATTTCTCTTGAGCCTGGGACTTGCAAGGGACAACTGCAACCAAGCTGCAACAGTGGCAGAAGACAGTCAAGGAAGGCAGGCAACAGTGCTCCACGAAACCTGCTGAGGTAACACAGCACCTTCACTGAGATGGAAAGAGTGCTGACAGTAGGCTGGCCATCCGCTCTTAGGAAAAAGTGAATGTGCTTATCGAGGAAAGTTCTTGATTTAATGCTTGCTGAGGTGCTGACTGCGGTGACTTGAGAGAAGTTACATGATTGATTCAGTTGACAAGGCTGTAAAACTGGCCAAAAGCCCATTTCAGAGGCAGATGCTGAGGTAAGACTATTAAGACAATATGATTTAAAAAAAAAAAAAAAAAGGAACCAGGAACCTTTCCATACACCTTTCTCTGTCCAGGTACACATTAAAACATTAAAACCCAAGATGTCAGCTCACCTAGGACCGAGCACAGCAGAACTGCTGCAGTATTTTCCAGTCCAGAGCTATAACCTTTTTGAACCTGGAAGCAAACATGAAATCCCCGGCACCCCGTGAGAGAGCTCCAAACACCTTTCCTGCCCACGAGGTGCCTCCCGCAGGGACGCCGATTGCTCAGAGTCAGTGGAAGTGCAGCACACAGACACCTGCAATCCCATACAGCTACACCGGAGCGTCCCCACGGGTGGGGGCTGCGGCCCAGACTCTGCTACACTGAAGTCAGGCCCAGCAGCTAAATGTGGGAAGTGGCGAGCAAGTTCAAACAAAGTCTGGCTGACCAAACCCTACATTAGTTAGATCCTGTGACAAAGGAACATTACTTTAATGTATAAATAAATAGTCATTTCTAATCTTCTCACTTAGAGAATGGCACCAACCACTGCAGCTTACATATTCTGATGGAGAAAATCTATGGACTCCCCTTGGCCTGGTTTAGTGGGCAACAGAATAAAACGGTTGGAAACTTCTAGTAGCAACGACAATCTGTGTTGTCTCACAACATTCGCTCCACTCAAAATATGGAGCCTGTCAGCAGCTCTACGAGTGGGCAGGGGAATTATGCCCATCGGCACTCAGATTGGCACCTAACAGCACAGCCAAAGCACAGTGTTTGCTCTCAGGTACGCAACACTCCTCCACAAGTTGCTGCTGAACCCATTAGCTGAACCTTTGACCAGAAACTTGGATTTCCTCACGTGAGACTGATTATCAGCTTCTGTCCCCTCCCAACAGCAATACAGACCTCGTAGTACTGATGCATCATGACTAATATTTTAAATTCACTTGCGGCTCCACACTTGTTTTGCAAGCTACGGCCAACGCCACGCAGCAACCTTACACTACAAACTGCGGAGAATGTCTCACACTATTTGCTAAGAACTGATTTGGTAACGTGCTCCTTCTCCTTTATAATTTTGTAGACATTTTTGGACATCAACGATTTAAAGCTTTAGAAGTGATTTTCTTAAGCTGTCAGTAGGCATGTCACTATCTTCTTAAAAGTGCCTTGAACTGAATACAACTCTGCTGCAGATACTTCATGAAGGTAATTTTATTCAACCTTTACAACAAAATCCCAACTAAATATTCTATGAACTGTCTTTGTTATTACCCTCTAGCAGCTGAGATGAACAGATGAGGCTTATACTTGGTCAGATCATTTCGGTAATAGGCTTAAGTCAGGTGTTCCCCACAAGAAGTGGACGCTCGCCGTACGCTGGAAGCAATTCGACCTTCTCATAAGGAAGGTCACAGGCACTCTGAAAGAACAGGGTCAGCTCAGTTGGTTAGAGCGTGGTGCTGCTAATGCCAAGGTCACATGTTCAATCCCTGTATGGGCTACGCTGAGGGCTGGACTAGAGGATCTCCAGAGGTCCCTTCCAACCTTACCGTTCTATGATTCTGTAATATAAGAGAGCTACAGGCCTAATAGGTTCACGGGAAGGATTCTGCACCCACATTCAAATGAGCCCAAATCAAATTGCAATGCAAAAATTCCCTGCAGAACAGGCACTATTAGCAACGCTGCCAATGCAGCACTCACCAAACCGAACCAAGCCAAAAAAAATAGCCAGCCAAGCTTTTCTTCAGAAAAATGAAAGGGAGAAGGAAAAGATAGCCCAATAATTAATTTTCTTGTTTGTCAGTTGTACCAGCAGATGAAGTACAGCAATAGCTACCAACACAATTTCAGACCCTCACAGTAAATGCTTCGGGGAACAGAACAGACTTCTACATTCCAGATGAGCCTCATTTTCCCTCATTTCATTTTGAAAATCTTGAAATTGCCAGCTTCTAAGGATCAACAATACAGTAAAATTCAACAGGGCAACTCACTGGATGCTTTTATTCATTTTCTAAAATTTCAGTCCCTATTTATAGATCCAACTAGGATAAAATAAAGCTAAGCTGAATCATAAAGACTCAGCAACATTGCCAGTCATGTTTGTGTCTAAGGACCCCATTGAGATCTGTTTCACCCTCCTTAAGAAAAAACATAAATATTTGCCAGTTCATCTTTGCTAATCAAGTTCCTCTTTACACTGTTATTTATTTATATTAGGTTATAAAGATGTAACAACACCTCAGGGCAGGAAAATACTTGCAAGAGACTCTATACAATAGTATGAGGAGAACGAGAGAAAATGTATCTGTGGCTGGAGCAAGACACTCTGGGCCGTGTCCCTGTCAACTTCTTGCGGTAAGAGCCTAGGAAAACTGCAGCAGTGCAGCTCTGCATCATTTTTCTGATGACGACAGTAATAACAGGAAGAGAAAAAGATGATTAAAAAACGGTGTGTTGTTAGAGTCCGATCTAGGTATAAATTTTAAGAGTCAGTCAGTGCTTGGAGTGGTGATTCTCAAACCTTCTCGGAGGTCTCCACCCTCTACCACGCACCCAGGGCGGAGGGCTCCTTCCCCTCCTGCCTTGTTTGGCACCTTCGGAGAAGCACGCTCTCCAGAGGAAGACAGAGATACAATATCAGAATAATTTAAACTGTCGCGAATTATAAGTAGTGGGTGTGATTTTCCTCAAATTAGTACAGTTTATCTCAGCCGATGTCAAGTGAATTATGCTGGTGCAAAAATGTAAACTGCTGAGTCTACTGCTTTATTCCGAGGGGTGTATATAGCTCATCTGTTCTCTCTGGACATTTGAACTCTCAATATACCTAGTAGGAAAGGAAAAAAAAAAAACCATAAAATCTAGAGTTTCTTTCTTTTCTTTCTCCCCCCCCCCCTTTTTTTTAAGAGTAGGAAAAAATGATCTGTGCTGGCAAGAGATGGATCACTTCTTTGCTTGACTCGATCTGCTGCTGATACTCCAGGAGAATGTGTGTTGGTATTGATAAACTGTATGTCTTCATGCAGTGATGTTGCTTGGGAACCTAGCTGAATTAGCTTGTTCTCAAAAAGATGCCTGCAAGCCATAAAAGTGGAAGAAAAGCCATAAATAGTTTTCTGAATTAGTTTCATTTAATTCATTTTTAAAAATCAGAATGATTGCCATAATTCTGCCTGGGAAATAGTGATTTGCAAAAATACATTTTGAGGCATGCAGGGGGGTTTAAGCAATGCCAGATGTGAATGTCTTCTTTTAGCCTGTGTACTGCCAGGCACTTCCCAATCTCAGCAATTATCTTCAGGACCACAAAAACCACAGAAGGAAGAAAAAAAATACACTACACATTTCTACGAGAGAGAGAAATGCAAGACGATGTCTGTGGCCCACTCACTGATGCAAGTCTGAAAAGTTACCCCTTTCTTTTTTCTCAAAATGTTCTGTTCCTCCAGATCTAAGCTCAGGCTTGAGTCTCTCAGAAGATGAATTTTAAAAAACGTTCAGTTTGGGGCCTAGACAGAAAGGGTAAGGAGGAAAGGGGTGAAACTATACCTGTTACCTATTTCTTAATTCAGCACAATGTCTTGATGTACTGAGGAGCAATGTGGTAAGATAATGGCAAAACTGCATCATGTAGAGCTCAGCTCCCTTGAGACTTAATCTGTCTTGCAGGTGGCACAATTTACTAAGTAAATACCTACACACTAAGTAGCTGCGACATTTGGGCAGCCTGGGGTCTTTCTTGATGGGACCGTGATTTGCCTTTAGCTGGATCTGCTGAGCATAAAGGGGAACCGTGGTTGAAGTTGCCAAGTTGTGCATGACATTACCGTCCCCAGAACGTGGAAGAGGAGGTGAGAAGGGGGAGGGCAGGGAGGGCCAGTGAGAGACCAACTTTGCTGATCTGTAGCTAGGCAGCATTTCTCTGCTTGGACCTTCTCTAGGTGCAAAGCTTTCTACAGAGAAGGTTTGTGGAAAGAAAGCAGCCTTGCTTTGGAAAGGCAGAAGGCTCTCCCCTTTTTCTAGAGCCTAAGAAAGCACTTGTATCATCATTGAACCACCTAGGAAAAAAGATTATCCCACAACACAGGCTATATTTTATCCTTCAAACACATGTGCAGGTATGTAGACTGAAGAGGTACCTGCAACCCCTCCTCTCCCTCCGGCCACCCATCACCGGGGTAAAGGGACCAACAGCTCGGGAGTGAACCGCCTTGCTACACAGGCTGTGCGGGAGAGGCCATTCCCCCAGGGTACCTGGAGTCTCCCCGGGCCACCCGGCTCCCCAGGGAAACACGCTCACTGAGAGAGCCTTCTCTATTTATTTAGGCATTTTGCAGCAAACACAACCGTTTTCTCCCTACCCCATATCATCTCAAGCTTTACAGACCCATCATCTCAAGCTTTACAGACCCATCATCTCAAGCTTTACAGACCCTTAGCCTTATTGCTCCAGAGCATTTTTCTTATTTGTGCATTTCGTAGCCATATTAACTGCCAGAAGAAAAGCAGGAAACAGAGAAAATACAGAGGTTAGACAACAGCGTGAAGCCAGTTCGCCTGTTCTTATCTCACCGTGAATTCACAGAGGATCTGAAGATAAATAAATAAATAAAAAGGTTGCTAAAACTTCCCTGCAATTACTGCCTGCAACAGTTCATTTTACTGCTGTTTTTCCTAATCCTTTTATGCCTTCACTCTTCCCGTACATACAGTTATCCAAAAGCAGAAAAGCCAGTAATTTGAAGGCGTTCCCTTGCTTCCCATGTTAGGACTGTTTCACTCAAATTAAGGAGAAATTATGCAGATGTCTTTTAGATTTCTGAATCACCATAAGACTACTGGCCCATTAACTGTCTTGAAAAACACACTGATAAATAAACTTTGTAGTATTTCTATTTTCCAAAGAGCTGACCATAGCTAATTTATTTTCAATCAAGTGATTAAAATTATAGCTCTCTATCTGCTTGCAAGAACGTGAGCAAGAACCAAAAGATCAGGGAGAAGCTCTGATAATAGAGTTACTGATAATTTCAGGTAAAAGTAATTTTAAGATATGGCAAACCAATTTGCATTAGTAATTTTTTTCTCAGTTCATACATGTATTTTAAGTCTATACAACAAAACATATTAAGAAACTGCTACTGTTGTATAATTAATGATCCAAGGAAGAAAAATATTTGGCATAATATTTAATTATATGCTTGCCGATCTTTACTCAAATACCTAGGACAACGCATCTTTCATTGGACACGATACGTGTGCTTTATTTAGTTGAACACCATGATAATATTTTGAAAGAAGCTGAAAGAATTGTTTGTAATTTTTCATAACAGAATATCAATGCCCTTCCATCATGCAGACTCGCACCCAACCCGATGAACCATCCTAGTCCTCCCTCCCACACAAACCATCTCCGAGCAGGAATTCCTCCGTTTGACTGATTATGTTTGCAGACTGCTACCAGCAACTGAACCAAGGAAAATATCAGCAATATTAAGTAACTTTAACTGTGGGATCTTGCAATGAGCATGTCCATAACACAGCTGCATGGCAGGCAGTAATTTGTACACCTCTCTAGAGTAAATAAAACCAAAGAAAATCCAGTGTCTTCTGTAATCGATATATGCTTTCTTTTTACTCCTTGTATCAATTCTAGAAACTTAAGCCAACTACGCTAAACTCACACCTTGCGAATGCGTGGGCGGCTCAGCTGGGCTTGCAGACATACGTGGGCTTAGTAACCTGCAAATTCTGGCTGAATCTTCCTGCAAAAGGCTGGGAAGTAGCTCTGTAAGAATATTTAACATTTCTGTGAGCCCTCATACACACCCATACATAAACATATCAAAGTTTAGCGTCTAAACCAGTAAGTCTAATATTTCACTTCAAAGAGATGTCAGTACCTTTGATATGGCTTTAAACCAAGACAGATGACATTGCACTACTCTATTACTGTAGCTAATGTAGGCTAAAACTCAATAACATTAGATAATAGATTGGGAAACCTAGAATTGCTTGTAATGAAAGAAGTGAAAGCTTAAAATAAATTTAACAGGTAGAAAGCACCTTTGATCCATTTTTATCTCTCTTATGCTAAATTTTATTAAAATCCACAAGATTCATGCACATTGTTTTCATCCTGATATAATTTGACTTGATTTCTTCCACCCTGAGATTTCTGTACATCTCTGCAGTTCCTTACTGGTTGCTAACTCAGGAAAACTTTGCTTCAGTTTGATTTGTTTTAATGTAAAGTGTATTAAGATGCCAGTGACTGAAGAGAGATGAGGAACAGCTGAAGCAAAGGAGGTAGGGAAAACCTTCAGGTCACTAAACTATATGAGAGTCAGTGGATTTCTAGTGGAGCAAAAATAGAATCTGTTCTGAATTTTTAAGGATTTTTTAAAAAAAAATTATAAATATGGACTGTTCCTTCTAAACAGGATTTTTATGTATTTAATCCTCCTGATCACAACTCATAACACCCCAAAGGCACCATTTCCCAAAACTGGCAGACAGGATTTCTGGAAAGTTCCCATATAGTACAGCTGGCCAATTTAATGTTCACATTTCACTCAACCCGAAGCAACAAATTCTTACTGAAACATCACTCAAAAGTAAACTAGACGTCTGTTCTTCTCAAACATATTATCTTCCCAAATGTCAGTGTGTAAGAATGCATGTGCATTCTGCAAGCAGAATGATAGTATCATGACTGCTACTTGATCTCTCCTGCACTGAAGTAATTCCTGCTTTTACTGCTTCTCTCAAAGAGCCTTTTGGGCCCGTATCCTTCACTGAGGACTGTCTCCTCAAGAACATACCTCTCAACTACTGTATTTGAAAGGTTTGTCTTTCATTTTCAAGAAGAATAAGGGAAAAAAAGGAAAAAGAAGACTCTGCTGTTAGAAACGAAGCATCGCCACTGTGACTTGGCAGAGACCCGGCAAGGCACAGGAGAGAGGCCTCCTTTAGGACAGGAGGGGGCAGATCTGGAGATTTTGTTTCCCAGCTTTTGCATACTGCCACAAGCACATCCAGTTCCACTCCTTCAGTGAGATATGCACGCTACCTGTCTTCAGCTACGTTTTGAAATATTACGCTTTGTAACTGAATTGAGTATTGTTTCTACAGGACAACAAATTACTTCTAAAATCAGTTATTTCACAATGATGGCCTATTATTACTTTTCTGTAAGGAAAAGTAAAGGCCCCATATTCATGCTGGCTATGGTTTTGAAAACATAATCAGCACTGGAGGATTAAACTAGGGCTCAAAATATCCCCTGTGCCCTGGAAAAGACAGTAAGTAGGCACTCTTAAGATTTTCTTCTCATGCTACATAAGCCACTCATAGTCACCAAGGCTGTGGCATAGACACAGCTCCCATATAGCTAAGGGAAAACAGAAGGAGTATTCATTAACAGCAAAATTGGAAGATAACATGTAAAAACCACAGAAAAGGAAAGCAATGACCCCTCACATAGCCTTGTGTATTGCCTTTGACATGAACAAGAGAAAAGCTTCCCTTTTCTCCAGATACGAAATTGCTTTGAATTATGCAGCAATGAACGCAATTTCATTTGATAATTTTAGTTGCACAGAAATAATTTTAAAAACTTCCTCAAAGGAACCTGGATAACTACTGCACATTATTTATTTGCACTCAGGGAAAATGCTAACACTGGCAGATGACCAAGGGTGCAGAATGGGAACCTTAAGGGATGGGGGAGTCGGGGAGCAGAGTAATATGTCACCATAGGCAGGATAGTATTATTTAAATCCCTAGGTCGGAAACTCCATATTCAGTCTCATATTTGCATATTAAAGCTTATTTTTCACTCTGAATATTTTTGTAATGCATAGCAAGTCACTAAACTGAAAATAATCAGAGGCTGGAGAACTATTAGGGGGAAGTATCATATATGTTTGCCCTGTTTTACTGCTCCCTAGACTACTAGACTAGATGGATTTTTCTCCTACTCCAGTACAGCTGTTCCTATTCATGCTCCTTCAAAAAGTACAAAACCTCGCATTAATGCAAGATAAGATTGATACATACCTATGTAAGTACATCAAAATTACCTATGCGTGTGTGTACCTGAACCTACATTGCTGCGTCACTTCAAACTCTGCTTTTATAGACACACTTCAAAATTACAGCTTAGATATTTGTACACTCCCTATGTGGTACATGCAGTATGGATATTATTTTGTTGCACTTCAAATCTTAAAATTGCAATATGCAAACAGATCCTAAAACATGCAGGTAACGTGAGTGCTTTAATACTTGTAATTACCATTTGCTCTGTTGTTCATTTATAGAGCAAAACAGCTCTTAAGAAAACCAGGAATTCCGAAGTATTTTGGCTGTGGTTTGATTTGTATCTAGGAGAGAAAGGATGCAGAAAACACAGGCTTCAGAACAAGACTGACTTTTCAGGAGTTGCCTGGAACAACCACGAGAGCATTTTTCAGTACTGGCAAGAGTAATAGTGTGGGAAGTACCTGTAACACCTTCCAGCAATGCAGGCACCACTAGTAGCTCCAAACCAAATATACAGCTCTCTGAGAAAGCGCAGTAGCTCAGGGCACACAGAGGACGGGAGTGCCATGGGACCTGTCCTTCCCTACTGAATGCAGTTGCTACCATCTAGGCTTCAAAAGGCCCCTTGGATGACTCCAGATTTAGATCTCAGAGATGCTTTCTGCTTTCTGCATATCTTCAAAGGTTGCAGGAGAAAACAGTTTCCCAGGACTCCAAAAATAAAGATTTTGAATTGCAGTACTAGACTTCTATGTATTATAGCAAACTTGTCAGCAAATCATTTCTGAAAGTGTGCTGAGAGTTGTGAATTCAAAGTTATACTGATGAAATGGATGGATATATTTTGTTCAATTTAAAATCCAGTTCATAGTTTGAATTACACTTGGAAATAATTTGCTATATTTTCTGGAGGCATACCTCACTGACAGAAAACAAGAATTTCTTTATAAAGAGTTCTGATTTTCAATACTTTTATTTACTATATTGGCGCAAAGTGGGGATTAGGCTTTTTATGGAGAATTGCATTGCCTCACTTGCAGTGTTTTCAAGTTAAATGGGATTTTCTTTTTTTCTTTTGCGAAATGGTGCACTGTTTGGGAAGCTGATTTTATAGCGCATTAGGGATCGTATCTTCATTGCTTCTTTTTATCTCCCAAAGCAACACACTCCTCAAAAGTCATTTGTACTATAGAAGACAGAAGCAGAGAGAAAGGGAGGGAAGAGAGCAGTACTGATGATGGGTATTTGCAAAAACAGATTTTAGACTTACCTATATATTTCAGTTTATGGAGGAAGAAAAGCAGAAAAGATGATCCAGCAGCAGCCAAAATATGGAAGAGAAAAGAAAATGAAAAAATGTTAAGTTCAGAACAGCAGTTGGTTTACATACTACATACAACTTTGTCTTGTAGGAGTAGTGGCCTGAAGACCTGGCCCACTGTCTCTTCAGAAACTAGGCCCCCCACACTGGATCTCAGAAGGGGTCAACTCACGGCGGAATCTCCTGAAGCCAGGACAGTGAGTTTGCTTTATATCTTAGGATGCAATGTGTTGAAATGAGCTAAAATTGTGCAGCATGGTCATTTTTTTCTTAGATCACCATGAAAACCTGGCAAAAATATCCTTTCCTGAGCACACTTTAGATAAGGAGTATCCTCAAGATGATGAGATTTTTGGCATATCTTTTTGTGTGTTCTAGTCACACAAGAAGAAAAAGAAACATCAGAACAAAACATTTTGGCAGGAAAAAGCTCTGTTTTTCATCCCTGAAGAGGGTCCTTACTTGCCTGCTTAAAAGGCTGTATGCTTAGAAAGAATTAACACTTATTTGCTGTCAGAGTGCTTTCAAGGAGTCTGAAGTTCAGAAGTTTTCTCCTCTTTCCACATGATGAATTTTAAAAACACTGGACAAAACCAAGCAGAAGGACTCTCTCTTTTCTAGGAAATCCTCCTCTCTCTCCCCCATCCCGCCCTCCCAACATAACTGAGGAAAACGGCTAGATGAAAGGACACCCTTTAACTAAGCCCTCTGTCTCCAAGACTGAGGCTCAATTTTAGTTCCCTACACTGTACACAAAGAAGAGCCATTAGGAGCCTGAGGGTTAGAGGAAAGGCAGTGACAGGTTCCTTTTAATTAGGCTGAAAACTAACTTGGTGAGAATAGCTTGTCTGTATCAATAGCTCTAATTGACTGTTCTGAAGACAGACAGAGCGAATAAAGCGGGGGGGGGGG